>NC_053126.1:11382168-11682168 GCF_010015445.1 Perca fluviatilis | reverse complement strand
AATCCTACTTACAGACAGGACCACCACGTGTTGCCCTACCCACGCACCATATCATCACACACAGTCACAAGGACACCACACACACACACACAAGGACACAAACACACACGGACACACACGAGAGAGGTCTGTAATCTCTTAATCTCTCCAGTGAGAATCAGGATGGTTGTGTTTAGCAAACGAGAAAGTAGAGCTGGTTGAGCCCAGGTAGGTACAGTCAGCTAAACATGCATGGTGTGAACTCTACTCCAGCATAGTATAACAAAAATAGGTTTCAAGATTGGAATGCTGTTTATGCCAAATTCCTACCCTACCTATGTTATGTAACCTAAAAATAGTAACATCAGATAATTTTTGCCTCTTTTAGGTGGCAGGAGTGTGAAAATGAGTCATCAATAACATTTGTTGTGTTATGGTTTGAGAATGACGAAGATAGTTGGAGAACAATTGGATACAAAATAGGATGCAGGCTCTACAGAATGATTATTTTCCTTGGCAACTCTTACGCATTTCCCAAATGATTTAGGAGGCATTCTAGTATCTCAAATGACTTATATGAAAAATAGTGCAGTAGCAGCCTTAACAATATCCCTGGAGGAACGTGCCCCTGGACCCCCCTAGGTTTGGGTCTAAGCCCCAAATGTTTACATCTGGCTCTGCCCCTGCTAAAAAGCCTTCCGACAAAATGCAACGAAGTGAAGGAACAGTGACGCAATTTGCCACTTCCTGTTTAGAGCAACGAATAACAAGATTGCAGTGAGCTTGTGCGAAGTCAAGATGGAGCAGTATAAAATTTAACAAAGAGCTAAAACCTTTTTATCAGGGCTCAACATAAAAAAAAAATCTCCACTGGCCCCCGGGGCCAGTAGATCAGAGTTTTGCTGGCCCATTCTACATTTTTACTGGCCCTGAAAGAAATATAGGCGCGTGATTGGCAAAGGACATAAAAGCAGGAAAATATACGCCGCACCTACCATGAAGCTTCAGAAAATGGTTCTAACCCAGCTAGCCACTGCCACTGGATGTTGTGCCATGAGCAGCAAAGCTAGACCAGGGGTTATCAACTACATTTTTCCAAGGGACAGAATTTTTTTAAGCAGGCACTCCAGGGGCCAGACTTTGAAATAAAGAAAATAAAATGCCTAATACGCATCTTCTTGTTTGATATTTTCACTTTCTTACTAAATTAATGCTATATTTTTACATGCATTAGTGTAAGCAAACCTCTAAAAACATGGAAAATCCATAATGATAACTAGATAGGTTACTTAACTAGAAAATGATCTCAGATTAGGGGGCAGTTCACTGAGGAGTGATGGTTAAAGTCTTGATTACTGAAACGTAATCAGTGTCCTGATTGGTGGAAAATGCTTACAGAAAGAAAGGCCTGTTAAAATGTAATGTAACAGGCCACTGTCAAAGAGGCTGAAGTGAAAAGTTATGGAAAACAGCAGCTGTAATGATGAATGGACTGATAAGCAGGCTAGCATTCGTCCTGTATGCCTAATTTGAAATAAGTAATAATAAATAATACAACCGGCAATATCATCAAGAATGAAGAACACGGCGTCATTCACGTGCATATTAAGTAGCCACATGTATTTGTTTTGGTCTTATAATACATCCATAGGTTTACCGCTCCAGCGGAGAGGATGGCTCGTTTAGACAGCAGCTACGTTTACAAGAGTTTGTCCAAAGTTCAAGATTGGTTGCAAATTAAGATAAACAGTTCGACTACAAACCGACATCTTTCAAGTCGTTATTTGCAGAGTAGAGCTGTGTTTGCACAGCGCGGTGGACAAGAGTGGACAGCGCAGACAGAAATATCGGTTTCTACATGTTTATGCCTGTAGACAGGTAGGTGGGTATTGATGAGTATTGACTCTTTAATCATGTAATCAGTAACGAGTGTAGCGTTCGTTCATCTGCGCCATCAGCGGTAAATAATCCTCGGTAACGTTTCCAGTCAGTTACATGTGCTGCGTGAAGTAACGCACACACACCTGCTGTGTGTGTGCGCACGCAGCGCGGGCATCGCTGTTCAGAATCCCGTCTATCTTCCAAAATGCAACGCTTGTATCCAAATGAATTGGTTACAAATTACCTGAGGTGAAAATGTGAAATGTTAACATTCACACACTTCGTGCCACTCTGTATGACGTTTGCTGATGCAGCAGACAGAGCCACAGTCACTGGCCAATCAACTAGTCCGACATACTTTTTTACTGGTCCCGGGCCATTGCTTATGTCGAGCCCTGCTTTTTATGACTAACTTCTGCACTTTATTCAGTATTTTATTCACTGCTTGCTGGCCTTCCTAGTCTCCACAGCTCCTGGTGGAAGTTTGAACACAACAACTCCAGAAAATGACTAAGGACAAGTAAAGTGTTTAGAAAGTTGCTATCCACCTTTCACATTTTCGTAGCTGTCACTATCACAAATCCCATAACATGCCTATGTGATTGCTTCCTCGGGGCAGTGGTGTCAACATTTCTATTATAACTGTAAAAGTAGCCATACATTAATTATCTTCCTAATAAGACTATTTTTGGTTCATCCACTGCTTGGTAATTGATGTCCATTCATTTACTAATACGTGGGAAGAGTGAGTACCCGATTTCCACTTCAGAGTTCACTTTTTTCGATCCGGACAACACATGCTTGAGTAATGTAGATCATCGTATTACTTCATTAAGTATTTAATTGCCTTGTCTCACAAGGCATGGACAAATTTAGCATTTTATTATTCAGCGTACACGCACTGTAGGCAGATATTGCTGAGTCCCCCCTCCTCCTCCCTTGGCTGTGTGAGGCACAGATGCGGTGAGACCTCACCCAAATCTTAGCTGGGGGCTATCAAATGCAGCAATAATATTTCTGGTCTTGCTTGTGCACTAAATCGTTTCACTTAGCAGGATGCGTTATTTATGAAATGAGCGAACCTCATACCGTGGGTGGACAGTTCAGTGCCTGAGTCTATGGATGGCAAGAGGCAATTTGAGGAAAGATGAAAAAGGCTTCATACCATCTTTATAAAACGAAAAATGAATGAAACAAGTCCCTCAGCTTAAATAAGTCAAAAAAGAACAGCTAGCCTCCACGCAATCCCACTGGTGGTTACATTTGAACAAATCACCCACATGATGGAGGGTAGCGTATTTGAATTAGTTATTGCATGTGTGTGAGGGAGGACAAATTTGCGGATGATCATTGAAAACTCAATTTGCCCACGTTCGCCCAAATAGCCCATATCCAGGTAATTACATCTGATCAGTTGTGTAACGCCATGTAAATCTGTTTAAACTCATTTGCTGAATTCAAATGAGGAAAACAATGTTTGCCTTTGAGTTGTTAGAAATCAAGTCAAGTGTTTATTGCAAAACCAGAATGAGATTAAACTGATTTCCAAGGGGGGGGGGGGACAAAATGAGAACAGAAATTTTACAAGACAATACAAGAATATGCAAAAGGCGAGCTGCATGTTTGTGTGTGTGTGTGTGTGTGTGTGTGTGTGTGGTGTGTGTGTGTGTGTGTCAGTCTTGCTCTGTGTACACAGATATCAAAGGGTCTTTGAGGTGGTGGCGGCCCCGTGCTGCACTGAGGCCTTCGGTTCTTTTAGCCAGAGACGGTTGTGTTGCCATGGAAACGCATGTTGAACGAGGGTTCTATGAATCTTTCAGCAACCCCCTTTTTCTTCGGACCACATGGGATCTTCTCATAACCCACAAAACTTTCCAAGGCGGAGAGGGCAAACCGTTGCCAGTTAATTGGTCAAAGTGTCTTCGCAGCGTATCGGTATACGGGGAGGCTCTGTATGGTTTTCAACGTCGGGTCCGATGACCGAAACAAAAACAAAAAAACCTTAGCAACGAATGCAGAAACGTACATGAATGCAGAGACCAAGCAGTAATCATGTATGCTATGTGTAAATACATGTTTGTTCACAGCTGGAGAGAACACAGCAACAACCTTCTCCTTTTTCCTTTCTCTCCATCTCTTTCAGCGCACCATGAGCAATGGGTTAATAACGATAGTCAACAAATGTGCTTTCCTTTATCTCTTTTCCTTGTACTAAGACAAAAGATAACCAGAGTAGTAGGACCAAGATTCTTCAAAAAAAATCCCTTATCTCTGTGCTCTCCTATATTTGCCAATATGTTAAGTTCATCATTTCATGTGAGAAACTCTAGCCTATGCAAAGCTTACATTTATCCCATATGGAAAATAATGAAAATGAAAAGAAATGAAATGATATGAGGAGCAATCCACTGCACCGATTAATGGTTATGATTCTAATGGAAATACAGACATGAATGCTTATCTTTCAACTGTGTGTAAAGACGAGGGGAAGGGATAGGAGACTTTCAAACTGGTCTATATTGACAAGGTTTTAATTTCCGGGATTGTTCAGGTGCCGCCGGAAATTCCGCAGGATGTCCCGCATTTTCGTCCGGATGTCCCTCACCTTCCTCTTTCTTTGTGTTGGCGTTCTAACCTCTGGTGGATTTCCGAGGACTATGGTTAACTGCTACTCAGATCTCTTCAGGGTAAATCCAGACCGCTAGCTAGACTATCCGTCCAATCAGAGTTTTCTGTTGCACGACTAAAACAACTTTTGAGCGTACACATGTTCCACCAAAACAAGTTCCTTCCCGAGGCTATTTTGCAGAGGCACCGTCATTGTGTCCGGCACTAAGCGCCGCCCAAAACGATTGCGATTGGTTTAAGGAAATGCCAATAAACCAGAGCACGTTTTTCTCCCATTCCCGAATGCTGTAGACTAGCCAGACCTTTTCTCCGGAGCGCTGTGGAGAAAGGTCTGACAATGCGAGACTGCTTTCAAACTAAAAGTGGCGGTCCAGGAGGTTTTCAGGTACGCACACAAGACACTGCCATTGCACGCACACAAGACATTGCCATTGCTGCCTGGTACTTCAGGCTGTGGCACCTTTAACATGAATGATTAATCCACTCCAGCTTGCATGTGTCTTGGAGGGGAGACAAAGTGTTCTGGCTCATCAGTACTACACCCAAGCATACTTTATGATGGAGACACAGTGCTAGATTTAAAGAGAAGCCTTTATCCCAATTAAGCCCTCTGAATTTGCCTTTGTTTCTCTTCCTCCTGTCATCGGCGCTTGTATTAATGGAGCCAAAGGAGTTTCATTTAGCTCCAAGTCTGCACAGGATTGTTTCATTTTACTTCAGTCAACAGCAGCAGAATCCGAGTAGTGATTTTGCATAATGAGTGATCTTTTATGTTGAAAATGTTGTATAGGTTATACACTAAGTGGTACCAGCAACAAATAGAACATGGATCATGCAGAATTTCCAGTGAACAGCGGTGCATGAATATGTTGGGCTTTATTTAACACAGAATGTCATATAACTGTTCAATGTGGACGGATAGGTGTTGAGATATGAGATTGCACCCCTAATCCACAGTAGTAACAAAAAAAAGGTAAATGGACTTGCTGTTAAGGTCTTAAGGACATTTATCAGATCATCTTGGATAAATCTTCACCAGCAAAAACCAGGACCAGTTGCCTTTGACTCACTATTTACAGATCGCCCAACTTGGAGGACTGATAATCTTCACAGATGCCCCTTAACCACATTTTTCAGAGGGGTTCATGATAAAAAAAGTAAAATCTTTAACAAACCCTCAGCTAAGCTGGTTCTTTCGCCTTGCCCACGATGGCAGAGCATTCTGGGAAATTCAATTTCCCTTTCATCAAAAAAGCAAGATTTCATTTTGTAGGAGTACTGCGCTCAGTAGAGGAGACACTTCAAGATCAAACTCTTGTTAAGGAGACACTACTGTCTTAACTGTTTTTCACTTTCGCGGGTTTTCATGTGGCAGCGCCTCAAGTGTTGTGGCATTTCAAAGTGTATATCTGTGTGATACTTTAGTTTTAACAATACCACTGCCTTTTGCAAGTATTTCTGAACATGTTTTTGCTTTTTTTCCTGGAAGAAAATAGTTTGTACTACTGTACTAGATAATTAGTTATGGTTATAAAAAGTACAAAAAGTCATTTTTAGGTATGTTTTCCTGTAATGTTCCCAAGTCAGCCAGGAACCAGAACCACCAAAAATGTTTTACATGAAAATGTCACAAAATTTTTTTCACCATTTTCGCCCAATTGCAAACAAAATATATAATTATTTGCTATTAAGTATCATTTATTACATTGCTGTTTACTTTAGGCTTTTATCCTTTACACTGTACATGATGCTCACTTTGCAAATACAGTCCGTTACAGCATATGCATATAAATGTAATCCACCTCTTTCACTACAGTAAGGAGAACTATGTACTGTAACAATATAGCACGATGTTTTCAGTACAGCCCTTTTTGTAAAAAGAAGGCACGTTTTAACCTCATGCTAGTATAGTACTGGTGTAAATGTCAACGTAGGAGTCCTCTTTGAATAGACCCATTAGTAATTACAACACTGCACTTTTTAAGCCCAGTGCTAACATAAAATTAATGCGCAAGTGATATTTTCCTTTGAATACAAATAGGCTGAGTCTTGAATTCTGTCCAAATTTAGTGCTCATGCAGTGCATCAGGCTTTGCAGCTATGGAGGTGTGATTGGATAGAAATGACTGTTTTATGCCAAAATCTTGTCAAACAACAAAAAGCTGGAAAAGGGATTAAAAAAATCTGAGAGGTTCTTTTGTCTGTCAAGTCAAAATTAGTTTAAACAAGGAGGGATGAGAGATGCGGGTTTGCTTAACTGGATTGCATTTTTGTGCAGCCAGATGTGTCACTTTGTCATGAGAATACACATTTGGGAAAAAACTGAAATTGTGGTTGTCGATGGTGGTAAAATCTGCTGTTGACAGGCCCCCAGGCCTGCATTTCAATTTGACTACAATTTCTGGTTTGAATCACCACCCTACTTAGAACACTAACAATCAAAGTGTTGATTGCTGTAAAAACTTAAAGGTGCAATATGTAATACTGACAGCTAGTGTTTAAAATAGTTACTGCAGTACAAATTCAAAATCCCCCCGTCTCCTCCTCCCCAGACTCAAAGTTCACGGAGGTTGCCAGACTGAGTCTGCAGCATCCACAACAATGTTGCTAGACGCTTGTCTCACATAGCCAGACATTACTTCACAGCACAGCAGAGTAGCTAACGTTATGCTGGCTATATTGACAGTCATAAAAGCCTGTGCTCACGCCGAGCTCTGTACCCAACTGACAGACAAGTTTTCGGCTTAGAATTACGGTTGACCACTAAAACAACAACCTCGCTGTGCTCTCAACCCAACGGACAGACCGCCTCGCGGCTTAGAATTACGGTAGGAACCGCTAAAAATAACGCTTCCTTGCCGTCTTCTCCAACGAATGAACACACTTTATTGGCTCAGAATTACGGCAACAATCGCTAAACACACTGCAAACTCATGGTCCTCCCTTCACCGATTTACAGCCCCCCTCTCTTGGCTTAAAATAATGCAACGTTGTCGACTACACCCGCTTAACAGGCTACATGTTGTAAACAGCCGTGGCCCGCTTGCCTGGTCCTCCGGTAACGTTAGCAGTTAGCAGGGTTAGCAGGGTTAGCATTGGGATCACTTTACTGGTTGTGTCTCAATTGTTTTTGCAAGCAACCAACTTGGTTACTCTAGCTATATAATTCAATGCGAGTACACAAATGTTGAAAGAAATGCCCGTCCCTTGTAGCTGTGATCTTACCTGTTCAGGAGTAAATTAGCCAACTCAGCATCCTTTTAGGCTCTAAGCTGTCTCCATCTTTCAAATACATCTCCAACATTTACCCAGGCTTTGTTACGTCTCTGGTCACGCAACTGTTAAAAACATGCATTTTTTTTTTTTTTGGGTCGGGTGGAATCTATCTCCGTTGATCCTGTTCATTTGTTTGCTGCTTTCATGGCAGCGCGCTGGGTTTGCGTTTTTACAGGTATATCTGGCAACCCGGCCTGGCTGACAAACTGGGCAGTTGATAACAACACACAGATCAAAACACAAACAGAAATTCCATCACGGAACGGAAATTTCAAAAGTAGAAAATGCTGGCATTAGCATTGTTGTCAGAAAAGATAGTACTTCAATTTAGCATGTTTCCTTAATATCTGATGACGCACTGGGGTCATTTTTGGATTTATTACATTAAATATATTACATATTGGACCTTTAAAACATTTGATTTCTCATTGTACTGTTGCCACCTGTACATTTAACCTGACCCTTATTTGGCCAATCGGGAGCAGTGTAAAAAGCTATAAACCCAACATCGACCGAATGACATTATCACCTCATAAAAGTTGATATGGCATGTTGGCAACGGTCGCCTAACTACTTGTTAGGCTGCGTTTTGGTCTCCAACTTCTGAGGGAAATATCTGCTTCATTAGCTGCTAAACGCTCAGTTATGTTCACGAGCTAGTCATTATGTCAGTCTGCTTATTTGTGCTAGACAGAGCTTTATCGTTAAAAAAAAATATCTGCTGCTGGAAACGAGGTTGATGAGAGCGGTGAGACTGAATCAACAAAGTTGTGGGCCATACAACCAAAACAATGAGCTGAAAGACCCTAAAACGTAGCCCATTGAAGTCAGGTGATATTTCTCTGTGGATTCATCCAGCATGAGCAATACCTTATACATTACTTTTACCCCATTATTGCATGTTCTTCAGCGGATCATGCCAAACCAGTATGCCATGAATCAGCAGAAACATTCCTTTTGACTTTAAACCAGCAGCATTCTAGAAGTGGTACAATTAAATAACTGACAGATGCTGAAGGCAACAATGAACAAAACAATAGAGGCGAGAGAAGAATGAAGTAGGCGTCATGACTGAGCTTCTGCTAAGCTCCGTTCAACAGGTCACTGGGCCAGTGAGACCAATAGTTGGGTTAATGACTTTTAAAAGCCATTCAAGCTTGACGTTATTTTACAAACGACAGGTTTTTGGAATACTCTAAGGATTGCAAAGGGATTAATCAATCTCTTAAGTTACTGATTAACAGGGAAGCCAGATGTTAAGGTCAACAGCACATCTGCAACTACATGTGGAAGATTCCTAGCTCAAGGACACCTCAAAAGGGCAGTGCTGCCACAGGGTATTAATTTGCAAGGGAAAAGTAAAGCATAAAATATTATGCCACTCTCATTCCACTAATACTGGGCTTTTTTTAATACTAATTGTGTGTTACAATGTGCACCTCTTCTCTTACATCGTCTTACGGCAGATATATACGAGGCAGGCGAGAGGAATTCAGAGAGTGGGAAAATCCCCAAGGAGACTCCAGTGTGAGCAGAGAACACAGCGGAAGATGAATGCATTTTCTCTAATTAAAGCGAATGATGGTTTATCATGATCTCTATAAGCCATCATTCCCAGACTGCAGACCTAATGAGCTATTATCCCTGCACGTGCCAAACATCATGAGATTGCAACAGCAGTTTGTGTGTTCATTGCTCCATGTCACGCTCTTCAGAGGTGAGAAAGCCCCCCCCCCCACCCACCCAAGACTAAGAGCGCAATTGAAAATACACAAGTAAACCGAACAAAAAAGCACTTTGACAAATGAAAGGATATAAAGTGATACAGCTCAGTCAGCTACTTTGATTGGCTTCAAATGCAGAAAAGGAATGGCTAATCAGTTGGTTGAGAGTAGCCATGTACGGCGAGCTCAGGGCAGTGCTCATTAGTAACATCCTGACATTTCTCTATCCAGACCTTCACATGAAAACGAGACATTGAGGCCTTGAAGACAATTTTTTGCATTTTGTTTTTCCCCCCACAAGGGTTGGTCTGGTAAGTACATCACAGAGAGGGGGATGTGATGGAATGACCAACTTTAGTTTAAAATATATTTCAAGTTTTGTGGCATTTGACCAAACTGACCTTAATGTCTTTGCAAATCGACAATTCCCCTTATTTCTGTAGAGCAAACCAGCCAGGGGAAAACACAAACTGTTTCGCAAGTGAGTTTTACACAGATCTACGCCCCAACAATTTGCTTGTTTGGTGTCAAACAGCTAAAAAACAGCATGCCACAGGCAAATCATTAAGCTAAATATTACAGTCTTAGATTCATGTACATATAAATGTATACATTTCCAGAATGTACAAAAGATCCCTGGTGGAGCTGCAGTAAATACTGTAATAGGCACCAACAGGGCAAAACAATTCATCTGCCACCTTCATGTTTCATGGAATCGTGAAAGACATTCTCACCGATTCCAAGTCTGCCACCGTTTGTTATTGTCATCACTCAAACTGGAGGGTTTGTGAACTCAGCACAGGCAGCATCCTGTTTGTTTATATGCAGCATCACCCTCTAGAAGTGCTCAAAACGCACTCTAAACGATTATTTTTTGGGCATTTTAGGCCTTTATTTCCAACAGGACAGCTTAGACTTGAAATGGGAGAGAGAGGGGGATGACGTGCAGCAAAGGGCCGCAGGTCGAAGTTGAACCCGCGGCCGCTGCGTCGAGGACTAAGCCTCTTTATATGGGCGCTCGCTCTACCAGGTGAGCTACCCAGATGCCCGCATTCTGCTCAAGGATGCAATGGCAGCACGTAACACTGGTTCAATACCAAGCATGTAAAGTTGCAAGTGCTCATTCTTCCTCTCTACAGTGGTGGAAATAACCTTTCTACAATCTTCTTTATACTTACAATATTGTGGGAGAGATCATGCGTGGCTCTGCATCCCCTCCTTCTTGCAGCTGTTCTATGAAATCTATTTTTTTAATGTCAAAGTTCATTTACAAACCCAAAGAGATGTTTCATAATGATTTCATGTCCGTTTGACTTTATAAAAACATTCTGTACCATCTCGTCATAACTGCAGGAGCACATTAACATGCCACACCACTCCGAAGCAGCATTCAGTGCCGTTGTGTTTTACCAAAATGTTAAGCAGTGATGATTATGCACTTAGTAACTTTCTTCACTCTGTGTAACAGCCGTCTACAGACAACTCCCACACACTCTTCCTTATGCTAACCTGACACTCGTGCTGAATTCACAAAACATCTCTTCATTACTGAAACTGAAGCCCCAATTACGTAGTAGTTAGTTAGATTGATTTAGACACGAAGATCGATCGACAGATTGACGGGTCATTTCATTCTTCATACATTTCACACTAATGAGTGGAGAGACTCATTTATGAAAATTAGGTCATGGTCGGAATTTAGGCTGTACAGAATTAGATCTTGTTGATATTGCTGCACACTTAACTTTACATAAAAAGGGCCAATATGTCATCCAATTTTACAGATCATTGTTTTTCTCTCCACAGCTTGTAGTTTTAGATCCTTCAATATAATGGCTCTTAAGCAAAGAAACATCAGGCACTGCAGCAAATCAGTGACTGCAGGTTGCCTTGTAATTAATCACAATCCATTACTGTGACATACAAAATCCATCAGTATATTTGAATCAGTTTTTCTGTATTCGTTTTACTAATTTAAAAATAACGTACTAACTTATATTAATTATGGCCCTATTCTGTGCTGCATTTGTGTATATGATGACTATAACTTACTTGATGTAGGGTTGAAGACTTTACAGGGGTCGTTTCTGTGATTTATTTATGCAGGAACCTCATGCGTGAGTTGGCAACATAATATACTTTTCAAATTATTGCAAAAACTGTCCAACACCATCTCTCTTTTGGGCTTAGCTCTCTTTTTTTATTTTATATTTTTTTAAGATCATTTCTTGGGTATTTTAAGCCTTTATTTATAGGATAGCTGAAGACATGAAATGATAGAGAGAGAGGGGGAATGACATGCAGCAAAGGGCCACAGGTTGGAGTTGAACCCGGGGCCGCTGCGTCGAGGAGTAAATCTCTGTATATGGGCACGCGCTCTACCAGGTGAGCTACCCAGGAGCCCTGGGCTTAGCCATCTTTACTGTGCACACTATGGGACAGGACAGGAAGAAGCAAAGACTCCCAGGCTCCCAGGTCACTGCTGCAGACGCTCAGTCTACTGTGGACTTCTGCTGTGCGGGAATCTTTGCTAATCCACTTGCATGATTTGTTGCCTGGAGGACTCCACCTTGTGATTGGTGGCTCAGTTCCACACACACACTATACCATTAGGTACCAGATGCCATGTTCAGACCAACCGTAGTCCTGCGTGAAAAAAATTGCAACCTCCTCATTCATCTGAATGAAGCCAGCCCGGCAACCCAGTAGGGGTACAGTGTTGTCTGGCAAAGATGTTGAACCAGGCTCTACTTTTGCTACACGAGATCATTCGGAATAATGCTGCGATGGCCGATTAGATACATGCAAGTTGCTTGAATATCAATATGTCTGTCTACTTCACCAATTTTAATGAAAAGAACGGCAATTTCAATTTTTAGTCATTACATGGGACTACTATACACGGCTGTGGCTACTCATGTATTGTCATTGATAATCACATGCACTTGTAAACTGTCATTGGCAGTGATAGCTCAATCATTATCAAATATCAGAGAATGATTTATCATCGAAACAGACTTCACAAAGTGATTGATCACAGAAAGTAATGAATGTGCGTCTAACGGGCATTTTACAGATCGCTTTGTACACTGCAAAACTATCATTCAAACATCATTTATAAATACTGTATGTTTATTTGGTTTATAGTTTGTCTATTTTGTTATTTTTTTGTATGGTCTTCAATATTGTAGTTACTGTGTCATCTTTATTTTTTTGTCTGGGTGGGTGGTGATGACGGTGGGGGGGGGTGATATGTTCATGTTGCAAATTGTATGTTTTGTGTGTTGTGTTAAAGTTAAATAAAAAACGTTAAATCATAAAAATAAAAAATAAAACCTTGGTTATTAGATTATGTCACTTACTTTGTTTTTCATCCCACCCCCAGCTATCTCTAGAAAACTGAGTGGTCTTAAGGACATATTGAGTGACAAACATTTGGTTCAGTTGGTCTGCATCTTGTTGCATTGGGTCCAATTTAGGCGAGTAACCAGGTTGCAGCAACAGCAATTATTTTTGTATCCATCATAATTACTAATGGCATTTGGAATTATCCCCCTTTGCCACTAAACTTGAGGACCAGATTCTCTCTGCATCTTGAGCTATTGAGAGCCCTTCTCTGTGAGACTTGTGGAGCGAGCTGTCTTTGTTCTACAAAGACGAAGCGCTTTTAGTGCCTTTAGAAGGCAATTTCATAGCCTCCCTCAGAGCTCAATACAAAGACACATACTGTATATTTTCTAAGGCTTTGTCAAAGCCTGACTTACAGGTTCCTCACACTGCTGCAAGCCTTCCTCTAGACAGGATTCTGACACCGAGAGAGGGAAGGGCTGGATGGCAGGGGGTGTGTGATGTGTGGAGTAAGAGTATTTCACCTGAAGCCCTCTGGCTTCTGGAGCTCGCTGTCAGCATGCAGCACCACGGCGCGGTGGAGATGAAACTTTACCAAGTCCTGATAAAGATCACGTCACAGAACTTTTGTTTTTTTCAAAGTGGGGCTAAAATGATGTTCTTACTTGTGACACATACAGCAAGCGATAGATATCCACTGAGTAAAATACAACTTTATAAAACTTCACCACTACTGTACTTAAGTATTGCTCTTTGTGTTTTGTCCAATTGTGAGTTTTGAGAGACACCCACATACTGCGAGATCCGATGGGCTGATGTGTTGTGAAATACAGCCGTAATCTTCCTGATTCGTGGCAGAACAACACTGGCAACAATGGCATTGACAATATGAGGAGGTGTAAGAATGAAAGAACATAGCTTAAAAAGGCTCAAGACAATCTTTTTTTTTTTTGATTGAGGAAACTACTTTTTTATTGAAAATCAGACTCAATGCTGCACTCGAGGGAAATAAAAGAGGAATTAGAAGGATTACGGGCCAGAGGGATGGTGCCCCTGAGGTGAGTCTGGAGGTGGGACTATGAGCGGATGGAGGCAAACTGGGTCAGACAACAAAGGAATAGAAGGTGTTGAGGTATTGTGAAAGTTGCAAATATGGCTGCTGCAAAGATCTGGCATCACCTGCTCTGTTCTAAAAGAAATTTTATTAATAAAATCCCTTTTAAGACATAATCACTGGCTTGCGTGGCTGTGGAGATATTTCACACACGCAGACAGAAAACAATGCAGCTCCTACCACATATTATATTCCACCTTGTGATAGTTCACTGTAATAGATCAACAGAGCTTGCACTGTATCTCAGCCTGTGCCCTATTTTTCAGGCTTGCGCCTCGAGCCTGATATTCTAATCAGTCCCTCCGCTTTTTTTTTTATTCAACCTTTATTTATCCAGGTTACCTGTTTGAGAACAACTTCTCATTTACAAACATGACCTGGCCAAGAGGCTACAGAAATAAATGGTAACATACTCCACAACTATACATACACATAACACACAGAACAAGCAATTATAAAATAAGAAAAAAATAAAAAATAGACGGCAAAGAAAAAAAAAATGCTTAAGTATATATGTATAAATATGATTCATGTTTATCAGCAGGAACAGGAATCGACTATGTTGTTTTGTAGGTTAAGCTTAAAGGTGGAAATTGGGATTAGAGACGTAAGTTTCAGAGTATTTTGTAATGTATTCCAATCATGTATTGCTGCAAAGCGATGTCGCGATCGCAACAATTCTTGCAAATTCAACCAATCACCGTGAATTCAGTGTGACTCGCAATTTTGACCAATAACCGGAGTTTCCCACGACTTCAACCAATCACAGCAGTGCCACGTGCCAGACTTTGCGCCAGTATGTGACGCTGAGAGCCACTGACCAAGCGGGAGTGACAACGGGTTGACTTAACTCACGTACGTCACCAAATTAATTTCCTTGTTTCTGATATGAAGACGAAGACGTGTGTGTGCTTCGAACGGCTCACATTTACCAACAAAAACGTACAGCTCCAGCCATCATAATCATGCTGCATTAGGGCTGGGCGATAGGGAGAAAATCTGATCTCACGATATTCTTGACCAAATACCTCGATATTGATATTGCGGCGATATTCTAGGGTTGACTATTGGTGCTCTAATAAAACATCTTCACACTTGGATTTTAGATAAATAATCATCAGTAATGTAGATATAATGTCTAAGGGGGGGGGGGAAGTAGGGCTGCTCGATTATGGAAAAAGTTATATTGAAAATCACAATTATTTAACACGATTACTCATTGACATTTGGATATAATGGATAGTGTCCAGGGAATAATCTGTTAGTGTCCTTTATCTCACAGAAAGAGTCTTTGGATCAGAATAAAATCTGTTTTACTACTGTAAGTCGGTTCAGCTTTACAGATATCACACATAACGTTACACAGCAGTTCCACAGACCTAACACAATGTGCATCTCACATCACATGTTGACTCACTATGACCACTACTACTGGCATTACTAAACATTGTGCCAAAATATCAACAATAATGTCGCAGTCAGTGGGCTTATTTGCTAGCTAACCTTAGGAAGAATCCAGCACATAGACGGTACCTTTGAGTAACGTTAGGTGAAACAGGTGATTTAACGTCCCTGCTCATTTACATACAGTTTAACAATAAAACTAAATGCTGAGGGAACATTACTATGTTTTTTCATGTTGTTTTTGAGCAGTATGCCTATGCACCCCCACTAAGCTGGAAAAAGTTTTAAACAGTAAGTGAATACAGCGTGTCAGGGGAATAGAACGTCTATAGACAGTATACTACAGCGGGGGGCAAAGGCAGAGGGACCGCAGGGTTAGCTAACATTAGCTGTTCCCAGAAAACTGAGTTGGTTTTGCGTTTTTTTGCTCACTAAATGGTGCTGCCATCTTTACTCGCGTTGAATTTTTAAATTCCAGCGGATGATATGCACACGACTTGCCTCCCTGACTGGCTTCGGGAGGGGCGGATGTGCACATGCGGATGTGCACATGCCCGTGTCATTCAGAACACAAGACAAAATAAGAGTGTTCTTGCAAAACTGAACATGGCAAAATAATCGTTTTTTCTCGATTATACTATTATATCGAAATTCAATTAACTGCACAGCCCTAGGGGAAAGGCAAATAAAAGAACAGCTAGAACAGTCTGGTAAGTAAAAGGTAAGAAAAGTACATCACTTTACTGTAATGCAGCCTTTAAAACCAGGAAAAGACAACACTTACGTCATATCACGATATTACGATATCCAAAATCTTAGACGATATCTAGTCTCATATCACGATATCGATATATTTCCCAGCCCTATGCCTATGTGCTTTGTTTCCAAATCGGTTTAAAATGGAATGAGCATGTGTGCAAAGAGTAGTGAAAGACAGGGGGGAAAATGTAGAGATAGATTTATACAAAAAACAAAAAAACAGGACCAGATATAAAAAAGTTCAGGTACAATCAGTTTTAGAGTTTGTTCAGCACACGGCTGAGGTTTCTGAATAATTCACTGGGTGCTTAAATAGCTCCTTGCTTCAGGTACTGCGAGTTTGGGTGGCACAGGCTGCGAGGCTTGCTGATCGGGCACAGACAGAAACACGCACAGAGTTGGTTTAATTAGTTGAATGAGCTCAAATGAGATGAATGTACTTTTTATTTTCTCACTGCTTTTCTGTTGTGTCGTTAACTTTTATGCTTTCATCATGCAATCTGTCTTTGTTGCTCTTTTTTATTCCCTAACAATTCTTGTTTTCTTTTTTATTTCTGTCCTACCTTTTCCATACTGTTCTTCCTTTATACATTTTCTTGTTTTCAGCCTTGTTGTCCCTCTTGCCACCTTCTTTTATTCTTTTTTTTTCCTCTTTTCCTTGCTCCTTTTTTCTTGCATATTCTCCACCTCTCTTCCTTTACACTAGCCCTATCTGGTCTCTGTGCGACCATTAATAATGTAACAAAGCTGGGGTTCTTTGGAGCTCATTTTTAAGTGTTTGTTTTTGCAATGACGTCCGAAACACAAGTCCTCATTAGAAGGGATCTTGTAATAATGTGCTACCGTTGATAGTATTCAACTACTAAGACAACTCACCTTTAGCTTTGGGCTCTTCCTGTTATAACAGCACTTTTCCGTCTAACAGTGAAATTAAAAGGAAGTTTTTTTTGCTTTAATGGCATATGTATTTGAGAAATAGTATAGATGGAGAGCCTTGGGGTCTACTAGTTGCAGGCTATTACTAAACAACCATTACACACAAAAAGGGGGAGGTGTGTATTTCAAATGTGCATGTGAGCATATTACACTCCATGGCGTCAGTAGCGGAGGTTATTTTTTTATAACACTGTGACGACTAGTTGATAACATCTTCAATATTCACGTGAATGAACAATTCTTCAGGCTTTCTCAGTACTACTTGATAACTGGGGTTTTTGCATAATTTGGCTGAGAAACCACTCACTCTCCTGGCTCATGGCATTTTGGGGTCTAATTTTTAAGTACTGATCATCATATTTCATGTCATACTGACCTGTCACAGCACCAGTGATGATACCAACTTAACAGCAGTCTTTGTATCATTGTTGCTGACGGAACTGAACAGATGCCAAATATTCTTGCTTGGCTCTGTTCAGCCTGGAAAGCTTGTTGATTTAACAAATTGACTAAACACTACCCAAAATTAATCTCCTTTGATTTTATTATGAGAATATAGATCAAAAGTAGGCCCTTTTCAAGGCGATATGCACAGTACAGCAATAGGTCAGCAGGTATCAGCAGACCCACTTCTCTGCCTGCTCGAGAAGGTTCCGGTCTCTCTTAAAAAGAGATGGTGTGATTCAGTCGATTCTAATGCTAGCCAGGAAAGCCATAATGGTCAGGTGGGTTGGTGCCAGCCCTTCTGTTTCCATGTGAAAATCTCTGATCTCAGAGGTTGTGACTCATCAAACATGGACACTACATCAAGAATAGGACTCATATTTGTCTGCATAAGTGGAAGAGGCCACCGGAACTTTTGGGAGTGGACTATAACCTGGACTTGAATAGATAGATAATATGAAACTGAAACTGATGGCCATGGGGTTGACTCGTGTGTTCCACTTACTGCTGTCACCATTACTATGGTGCAGTGCCCTATTTTGTCTTGCTAATAATGTCACTAGGGCTGGGCGATAAATCGATTTTATCGATTAACTCGAATGTGTAGTTAACGTGGATTTGTTTAAATGAAAAATCGATTTTCTCCTTAACATCCGCCGACGCTCCCCTCTGGGCTCCCGTAGCTCGGAACAGGCTCATCCCTCCCCCCGCGCGTTTGCCATAGAGATATACAAACAACATGGCAGTGACAGGGACTAACTAATTATTTTCTTAACCAGTCGTTTCATTACTTACTTATCTGTAATCTCCGCCGAAATGACCGGCAGCTCGCGGTGCACTGTCCCCGGCTGAGAGTCACCTATTCTCGGTAACTGAACCACCAGCTACAGCTGACCTGAAGGAGCACCATGCAGGGCACCAGAGGCCGTGTTGAGGAACTCTTTTGCGGCTCAACACATCTACTAAATGCCGCTGATACAACAGAGCTGTGACGGAGGTCTGTAGCGGCTTAAACAACTTGCAATCGCCGCTCTGTAGCACGGAGCTCCGCTTCGACGTTTGTTTTTATCACTACGAAGGAACTTGCTACAGGTATGCTACATTCAAGAGACCACGGGATGTTAACGTACGTTACTCAGCAACAGGTGAAAATAGGGGCAAGGTTGCGCAATAACGTTAAAATGATTTGAACTTTTAGCGAGGAACGAGAAGTGAATTACCTGTATGTGTGAAAACAGCTTTAAAACGCATCCGTTTTGATATTGTTGAATATATAGCCCCCCCCAAAAAAAACAACCTCAAACCAGTTTATATTTCCACAAAATTGGCATGAATAATCATAATGGTATACATGCCCCATGTGTGTGCGTGTGTGTATGAGTCAAAACAAAATAAAACTTGTTTTGAACATTTTCTTTGTCATCTGCAGATTGATTTTAAGTAGAGGGAGAAAAGAATCGATTTAAATCTTAAATCGGTTTTTTTTTTAAAAGAAAATCAGGGATTTTATTTTTAGGCCATATTGCCCAGCCCTAAATGTCACATTTCTCTTTACTATATGGAGCAGTCATGTAGCACTGCTGTTTATGTATTGTTTGTACATTTGTCCTTTAAAAGTGTAAAAGTTTAAAAAGAAGAAGATTAAGGTTAATCTTATGCTGGTGTAGAGCTGGGCAATATATCGATATTATATTGATATCGTGATATGACACTAGATATCGTCTTAGATTTTGGATATCGTAATATCGTATTTTCCAGGTTTTATAGGCGGCATTACAGTTACATTTTCTGAACTTACCAGACTGTTCTAACTGTTGTATTATTTGCCTTTACCCATTTAGTCATTATATCCACATTACTGGTGATTATTTATCAAAAATCTCATTGTGTAAATATTTTGTGAAAGCACCAATAGTCAACACTACAATATCATTTCAGTATCGACTGAGGTATTTGGTCAAAAATATCGTGATTTTTGATTTTCTCAACATTGCCCAGCCCTATGCTGGTGGTATCATGATGTAAAACGTCAGCTCATTCTTACCCAAACCAAGAACATTTCACATCACAATGAACATATTTCCCCATACTGTATTCCCCCCCCAAATACTGTTGGGTCCAATGCCATGTTAAAGGTGCTGTAGGTATGATTGTGAAGATCCAGGACTTAGCCAAAGAATTTGAACATGGAAAACTTCTCAGACCCTCCCCTCCCCTCCTTTCTGCTAAAGCCCAAAACGGTCTCCTAAGCCCGACCCCCCCCCACAAGGGAGAATGAATGCATGAGCAGTGATTGACACGCAGTGAGACCCCCCCCCCGCCAGCCCTGTTGGTGTAAATGAACAGGGAACAGTGGAATTTTGCAAATCACATAACAAGCTGTAGGAAGTGCCAGAGGAGCTGGATATTTTATTTTAATTACATGCTCTATGTAGTTCTACTGGAACATAGGGGCAGTTTCAGCAAAGTTAGTTTTATAAGTCTTACCTACTGCATCTTTAATGTGGTCCACATGGGCTAAAGATACTGTTTCACTGCAATTGTCACTAGTTCAACTAAGTTGTGAGGAAAACTTAGAGACTGTAGAGACGGGTTAAACTACTTCGACATTTCTACTTCAAGCTCCTGCCAGTTGGATTTTTTTAGGGCTTTGCACACCTGTTCATTTGTGTTAGTATGTACTGTATCTGTTTACATGAGTGGGAGTAAGCAACTGAATTTGTCTGCCGCATGCAAGTCTGTCAATTCATCTATTATTTCAGGTTGTGGCAGCAGCTGGGCTCTTTTTTTTTCTTTTTTTTTTTTTTTTTTTTTTTTTTTTTTTTTTTTTTTTTTTTTTTTCTCTCTCTCTCTCTCTCTCTCTCTCTCTCTCTCGGAATTTTAGACACAATAGATGCCATGACATAAATCTCAGTTGCTCTCAGAATAGACTATCAGCCATACCTCTTCTTTCAAATTCACTTGTTCTTTCTTGCACGTACACACCGAGTGAGAGAGAGAGGGAAAGAGCAGATAGTGTCCTCTTAGATCATCCAGACATCAATGACTTGTCACACAGTACTCCCTTCTGTCAGCCCACAGCGGATAAGAAGCGGAGCCACCGAAGTCTTCCCAGTACACAATGATACAAAGCCATCCACATAGGGAGCGAGATCAACAAATACACACTTAGGCACGTACACACACTGAATACACACAAACACAGTGGCTGAGTGTTAGGTCACGGATTTTCTTCACACTCGCACACAGAGCTCAGTTGCAGACGAAGGTCTCTTTAAATCCACGCGTCAAACTGCAAGATACAGAAAAAACACACACGCTGAAGAAAAAGTCATATTGCTTTTGGGGATTCATTTTAACCAGAAGACCAAAGAAAAAAAGAAAAGAAAACAACTCTACAGGAATGCTAAAAGAAATCAGCATAGTTTCCTTCAGAATGAAGATGACACCATGACATGCAGGGGGCTATACGGACAAAAAAAAAAGAAAGTTCCATCTTATCAAGCCATGTTCCCAAAGATCTTAATGAAATATGAATCCTATGAAAGGTTTTACATCAGATGACTGACAGAGCATGATACCAGTAGATACCAGTGTTTCCCCTAGGTTGACTACTCCGTTCTCAATTTAACACTTTAAAGTAGAGGTGTGACGACATCTTGTCCCACTCGCGAGATTAAAATGTGACAAGACTCGATATCGCTCACAAGTGCAGAGCAGTAGCCCTTGAGCAAGGCACTTAACCCCAACCGCTCCAGTTGAGCTGCTCAATGGCCAGCAGATCAGACTGGGCAGCTTCCAGGTATGAATGTGTAACTGTGTGAATGTGATCAGGGCATTCCTGCAAAAGAGAGGATGCCTCTCAGTGAACCTTCTCTGAATAAATAAAGGTTAAAAAAAAAAAAAAAAGATGAAGTCTGACCTGGTTGGTTTTATAATACATCTGGCTTTGAAGAAGAGTCTGGCCTGGACCTCTAATTAGCATACAAGATCCCCTGCCCGTTCGCCAAAGTTGACTCCGAGTTCACTTTTGCAGAGCGGTAGCAGAGTTGCAGTTGTAAAAAGCCGCCTGTAAAACCCAGCGTTAGATCTCTCTCTGCAGACTGCAGCGTGCCGTTTAGTGTGGCGCTGACTCGCACATATCGCTTTCTCTCTTTTTTAAACGAGTCGAAAGCACAAAGCAAAACCTAAAACTTTACTTTGAATGATATTAAACAAAGAGAAATGTTCTCCCCTCGTCTTAAAATGGTCATAAATCAATACAAGAGCATCCTACTTCCTTGTTTAGAGCTGCAATGAAACACTTGGTTACGTTGTAACCTTGGTTCTCTGAGTAAAGCCTATTTCTTAATAGAAGTTTTTTTTTTTTTTTTTTATAAATAGGGGTAAAATCTTGTCTCGTTCTCATGTCTCATCTGGTGAGCTGAAAGTTTAAAGTTTCTTTTAATATGTATCAGTTCAAAATTCTTCAAAACTCTTCACATCGGCGTGAATTGAAACCTTGAGCAACATCACAACCCTAAATCACACCGGTAATTCAAACACAGAGAATGGGATTTTCCATCAAGGAAAATGCTGCGGAGCCCTGTCCCCGGCCCTTATCATCGGCGGCGGCAACAGCCAGGCCAGTCTGGCCTTATGTTACCTTACATAAACAGCACTAGTATCAGATTGGTAATCAGACTTGAGGTATCGATACTGTATGTGTATTGGGAGGAAAAAGTTGAATTGGTGCTACCCTAGTAATCTCTAGTAACCCTAGTTAGTTGATCCCACTGATCCCTAATAATTTATAACCTAATGCAACAAGAGGATAACAATCACAGTGGTTCTTGCTGTGAGGCTTTGAAAACACAAACCTTAAATGATCTGATGTGGTGAACTGCCCTGGTTTCTCTGACCTCATTATTTCAATCCATTCACGGGCTACTTCAGTCTTTCTTTCAGGGGCATCGTTACAGCCGCCATCAGTGAGTCATTAAATAAACATGAAGTGGACACCCCATCAGTAAGCACTAACACCAAAGAAAATATGAAAACGCACTTCATACGAATGAGTAAACCAGACCCCTCATGTGTGTGTGTTTTATTGGTCCAGATCAGAGACTTCAATTAGGGACACTTGGAGACCTTTTAACAGGCAGCAGGTTAAATACAGCCGAGCACAGCTAACAGAGAGAAAGAAGGAAAGTCAAGAGGGCAAACAATTAAGTTTCTTGCACAAATTGTGACTAAGACATATGGTCTGAATTAATAAAAAAGAAAGTCAGGAAGGGCACTTTATTTGTAGATGATGATAAGGCAGGTGGACAAAGACTGTGTGCAATATCAGGCATGCATCCTCTCCTTCCAAGTAGGGATACTAACGCAAAAAAACAGCCACACTGTATGAGTCACTCAGCCTAAGTCACACAGAAGAAGTTCAGACAGGTGAGAGTTAATACAACAAAGAAAATGAACACTGTGGTTTGCCGTGTGGTGAATGAAAAAACAGCGACAGGCGGCGTGTGTGAATGCTTTGAGCTGCATACGTGCGTGTGTGTGCGTGTGTGTGCGCGTGCGTGCGTGCGTGTGTGTGTGTGTGTGTGTGAGTGTGTACAACTGTGGGTAAAATTAGGAATTAGAGCAGGGAAGAGAGGAGAATGACTGCATTCAGTGTGGGTCAGTACTCAGTGCGCAGCCTCCCTCTGTTTCCCTCCGAGACGGCTATAAAAGAATATCTGATGTGGATGCAGAGAGTGGGGGGAGAGGCTACGAGGACAAAAAGAATCTTATATCACTGTGGCATTCAGAAAGAGCGGGTGTTATTTTATGCCAACCGTGTCCACAAAACCTTTTCAAAACCTACTGATGCGCTTGCACACCTGTAACAAGAGGAAGGTGTGACAGAGGTGGGGAGAGATTAAAAAAAACGTATAATAACCAAGAAAGAAGCATTGATGCGATATGGGAAAATTTGTTGCCGTTTGTTCTGCAGACAGGACGTTTTTTTCCCCTCAATAATTCACACTCTTCTTAAATGGCTCCTGGCTTTAAGTTTGATTTGATTGATTGTTTCAGCGACTGCCATGGACACAAGGAGGAAATACAAGATAATGGCAAGGTTGTCCTGCTAAACAAAAGGGTTTACTGGCACAAAGTAGGGATGGGCAATAGATCAATATTATATCAATATCGTTATGAGACTAGGTACCGTCTCAGATTTTGGATATCGTAATATGACAGTGTTGTCTTATCCTGGTTTTAAAGGCTGTATTACTGTAAAGTGATGTAGTTACCTGAACTTACCACTTTTATAGCAGTTTTATTATTTCCCTTTACCCACATAGTCATTATATCCACATTATTGATAATTATCTAAAATCCCATTGTGAAAATATTTTTTGAAAGCACCAATTGTCAACCCTACAATAATGCCGCAATATTGACATTGATGTATTGGGTCAAGAATATCGTGATATCCGATTTTCTCACCCAGCCCTAGCTCAAAGTACTGTGCACAAACAGAAACCGAAAACATATCTTTAATAGTAAACAAAGGCAAAAAAGACCATTTACTGAGGTACAGCCAGAAGAGCTCCACCTGAGGATCTCAAGCTGTTATCTGGCTCATGTGGGATTGAAATGTCATTAATGTCTGTAAGCACAAGGCCTAGATGAGCTTTAAAAGTCATCAGCCAAATGCTATACTCAATTTCCAAAGAGACCAGTAAGCACTGAAGTGAAACTAGGATATGTGTAATTAGTGTCTCCCTGTCTGGTGACTGCATTCTGAAGATAAGGAATGATAAAAGTATGGATTGCTTTCTCCAAGTTGGCAAAGGTTAAGTTTAATTTTGGATGCATTCCTCATAAACAGAAATGCATACTTACTTATCAAACAGGAGGTTGATAGGTTGTTCTTTATAGTTACGATTAAAAATGATCAAATATTACTTTGTGGTTCAAAAATACAACTAAAGAGCCTAAACAAGTTTCCCTGAGGAATTTGAAAAGGAATGGCAGCTTTGAAATTGGACTGTGGTTAATGCTGTGAATGAAACTCTTTGAAAAATGGCACAAAGTGTGCCAGCCTGAGGCATTGTGATCTGCTGCTCTTCGTCATTGGTATTTTTGTATTGTGTTCATGAACACTTTGTGTTCGACTTTAAATGGATGGATACTTTGAATTCTTGCACAAAGACTTTCAGTTATTCTCCATTGTGAAAGCTGTGATGGACGGCATTTAGAAAGCAAATTACATACTTTTCATAAATGGATTTCAAGGTTCAAATGGTCACTGAAAACAATTGAAGGTTTGTGTAAAAAATTAGCCCTTTAAAAGTTTTGAAAAAGGGAATGGATGGCATTTAATTGGTTCAAATTAATTGAAACGAGTGAATTGCGAGTTGGTTGTGCTTCAAGTGAAACGACGACACATAATGGCACTTAAATATCAAATTTTCTCATTATCAAATGTCCTCCTGATAGTCTATTTAAAAAAGAAAGAAAACAAAACAACAAAAAACACCCCACCATGATTCCACCACCATGTTACTTGATATCTTCTTTCACTAATTGGTCACTTGGTCACTATCTCTGCACAGCTTGTGTCACATAACTGCTCAGACAAATTACCAAGTGGAGGCGCATCTGTGTCACGGTATTATCGTCTGATTTCTGGGATACATTCCGCTCCATTTGTCTCACACGGCACAGCCGTCTTAAATCCGGGTGTTGCCAAATCCTCTCCCGGCCAGAGAAAGCCTGTGGCTAAAGGATGAAAAGGGAGAGGAGGAAGTGAAGGGCGGGGGATGTTGAGTCAGTGTGGAGGACACACACAGAAGTGGCGTGAAGTCCTTTAGGGGACAGAAATGGCCGTGACAACTTTCAGAGGGGCATCACGCTAATGATAATCACTTAGTGTGATGCGACGGGACAATATGGGAATTCCTATGGGGGAGAGAGGGGGAGGTACTACTCTGTGGCTTAGCAGGACATTATTAAAGTGCCCATATTATGAAAAAATCACTTTTTCTGGGATTTGGGGTGTTCTTTTGTGTCTCTGGTGCTTCCACACACATACAAACTTTGAAAAAAATCCATCCATGCTGTTTTGAGTGAGATACGGTTTCTGAATGTGTCCTGCCTTCAGTCTCCTAGTGAGCTGTTCAAAATCGGCTCGGACTGTGACGTCACAGTCCGAAATGAGCTGGCTAACCACAACCGTTAGCTCGTTAGCATGCTAACCGTTAGCATTAGCATGCTAACGCTAATGCTAACAGTAGCATGCTACATCGTTCTCAATAGCAAAGCACTGCTACAACACACACAAGTTCACCATAATCTACAAAAGAACTACTTACATGTGCGCCCTCATTTAGAAGTCTCCCAGCTAATCCTGCCTTGTAACTGACCAAAGTTGGAGAAACAGGCTTTCTTTTACTGTCTCTAGAGTTAGCTAGCTGACATGATCTACATCTGAGCTACTGAGCATGTGCGAGTGCAATCAAAGATAGTACAGAAGAAGAAGATGAAAAGAGGTCTCACTCTGTAGCTAAAACAGAAACCAGGTGAAAAGAGGATCTACAGCAGTGAGAGAGAGCTGTGCAGTACAACAACAATATGGTGTTTTTTGAAAATTAAACCATGTAAACCTATTCTGGTACAACCTTAAAATACAGTTATGAACCTGAAAATGAGCATAATATGGGCGCTTTAAAGCATCTTTGTTTGGAATTAAATTATTCAAAGTAAATTAAAAAATGTTATTCAATAAGCTGTCCCTGCTAACAGATTTGAATATTTCTTCCTTTCTGTGTGCCCATACAATAATGCTTTGGAGCTGAGTTTCTTTCTGCAAAACCTGAGCTGCCAACCAATCAACTCCAAGATTTTTTAACTGCAGTGGCTGATCTAATTAAGCCATTTAGGCCTATGCGTTGCAAGTAATACAACAAGATTATAAAAAAATGAATGCCCTCGAACCCTAAAAAGGTACACTGTGTAGGAATTTCTCCCATCGAGCAGCAAAATTGTATTTTGCATTCAAAGAATAGTGCTCTCTAGCGCTTTCTCAAATGCGTGTTGCAACTAAAGGTAGCCGTTATGTACCAAAAAGCTGTGACAGGTCTTCCTTCTCCTGTGGCTCGGCATAAGTATGATCCTCCATTATGAACTAAAGTGCAGTGCAGGCTTTCAAATTTGCTGGGGCAGTGACAAACGCCTCTCACTGATCTCTAGGGCCTTATGAAATCCATTTCAAATTCACATTTTATTTTTTTTTCAAATTCTGTGTTTTCGGATATATATTTTTAGCCCTTTTGGATTTTTCTGATTTGCTTGTTTTCTTTTCACTTCTAAGCAGTTTTGACCTTGAAAAACTCAGTGACACAAACTCACAATTCAGCTTTTTTATTTAAACTGTTAATATATTCAGCAAAGCACATTCAAAATGACCTAAATAAAAGCTAATTGGATGCTCACCTGTAACAATGTTGAGGACACCGCAATCTCGGTTGTCAGAGGTTTCGTCGACAACAACGAAGATTGTCTTTCCACGGCTCTCTTTTTTCTCTCACTTTTTGCGTGTGCTGGTCAAAGACCCGTGGCAGATGGGTGGCCTGAGGCTGCTGCCGTTTTCAGGGAGTTCGCCTCCCTGCTTGCAATGTTTAACAAGAAACGGACGTATCCTCTTCATTTTCTCAAGCGGTATGTCAGCTTCAGCACACATTGCAACAAAATCTTCCACAAACTCAAGCCTTTCATCTAGTGATTTTGTCGTTGCCTCAGTGGTAACCTGGAGGGATTTGCCCGCTGTGGATTTAGCTTTGTTCTTGAGATGAACTTTTGATTTCAAATGGTCGTTACATGGGTCTTTGCAGGTCCAGTCAACAGTATGTTGACAAAATTTACATAACAGTTGTTGTCCAGACTCATAGTAGTCGTTGGGGTAGAGCTGGGCAATATATCAATATTATATCGATATTGTGATATGACATTAGATATTGTCTATTTTGGAGATCGTAATATGGCACAAGTGTTGTCTTTTCCTGGTTTTAAAGGCTGCATTACAGTAAAGTGATGTCATTTTCTGAACTTGCCAGACTGTTTTAAATGTTCTACTATTTGCCTTTACCCATTTAGTTATTATATCTACATTGCTGGTGATTATTTATCAAAAAACTCATTGTGTAAATATTTTAGTCAACACTACAATATCGTTGCAGTATCGATATCAAGGTATTTGGTCAAAAATATCGTGATATTTGATTTTCTCCATATGGCCCAGCTCTACGTTGGGGTATTGTTCACCCCGGTATTTAGCAGTCAATTGAGAGTTTCTTCATTTTTTCGCCACCGTTGGCTTATCAGAAGCCACCCGCTTCGAAAAAAATTTTCCCCACGCAACAAACTCACAACGTGAACGTGAGGACGTATGGTTACTAAGCAACATGTTTAACAATGCCATTTGGCCACGATTTAGATAGAGACCTTTCTACGCTTGTTGTTTTAAACTGAAAAATGAGAAGTAAAAAAAATTATAATAATTAGTGGTGCACGATATATCGGCCGCCGATATAATATCAGCCAATATGGTCATTTTTTTACACATCGGTATCGTTCCGATGTCAAAATAGGGCCGATGAATAGGGCCGATGTGAATCATTCCTGTGTATTTGACGTGTGTGTGAGAATTTAGATCTAAATCTGACCTGTGGAGGCCAGTAATACGCTTAACAGCGTCTATACTGCCGAAATCAGAAGAAGAAGAAGCAGCAGCAGCGAGTGTGGGGGCGGGGATGTTGGTTTTTGCCATATATCAATGGTTTTTGCAGACGGAATCTGCCGGCGAAGTGGGACACTGGAAAATTTAGTAGACCACCGGCCCTCGGTGGGCGGGGGAGAGATGAATGTTCGGAAATAAGGAGGTTGCTGCGGCCTGCCGTACAGGTTAGTTTGACCAGCGGGCAGCGGCGGCGGCCGGAGAGGGCAGTGGCCGGAGCGGGCAGCAGCGACGGCCGGAGCGGCAGCAGCGACGGCCGGAGCGGCAGTGGCCGGAGCGGGCAGCAGCGACGGCCGGAGCGGGCAGCAGCCGGAGCGGGCAGCGGCCGGATCGGAGCGATCATTGGGGGGACTTTCTCAGCGGTGAAACGCAAATGGGGGCTGGAGTATAGCTAACCTAGCTAGGTGGAAAACTAACGCTAGCCAGCCACCTGTTCCATCAATGCTGCTTGCAAGTGTCTGCTCATTAGACAAACTGGACTACATCCAACTTCAACGAATATCCCATCGCGAGTTCAGAGCTGTTTTTCTTGTTGTGGAAACATGTTGCCGGGTAAGAGTGGAGATGGGCTCTGTTAACACGGGCTTTAATTAGCTGCTTGCATCCAACGAAATGCTAACTGCTGGGGGAGTTTGTGACTAGTAAATGCCGACCATTATACATTTCACACAAATTTACAACTGTGTTTATAATTGGCTACATTTAGCTATTGCACACACACCGCAGTTCAGCTAACGCATACTAGCATTAGCGCTTGGTGGACTGTAAACACCTGTTTCGTATGTCGTTTTTATATATTTCAAATGTGTAACCATTAGAGCCACGTTGAAATGTTGTTTCGTGTATATGGTTGAAATGACAATAAAACACATTTGGGTTGAGTTGAACGCTGCCTCACTGTCGGTCTGTAAACGGTAGGCATGGCTTGGGAGTGGAGTCTAGGCAGCGAAGCAAGTGCATTCTGGGATTTGGTGTCTTTAATCCATATGAGCCAAAAACACATTTTCTGGCTTATCTCGGCCTAGAAGGCACCAATTTCTATAATTTTGAGGGTTAGGCCTAACCCTAAAGTACTTGGTAGTTACTGTACTTACAGTTCAGAAGACTGTAAAAGCCAGTGTCTGTTCAGTCCAGTTTGTTCTGGCTCCATTTTCACATTTTACCTTTTTCAATACTTTTGGCTTTGGCCATTTAAGGCCTACTACTGTACTTTAAAGTTTTGAACTGTTGTACAATGTTCACAGAATACAGTGACTTGGTCTCAAGTGAGTTAGATGTTTATTGTGAATACTCTTGGCTGGTTGGCTTATTCATAGTGTGAATTCAGGACACACTTGTATCCTTTTAAAAATTAATTTTTATATAAATATTTATTTTTTCTTCTGAAAATCTGATGACAGTCATATTTTGCACACAGGTAAAAGGTAAATATCAGCGATTTCTTAAAATAAATCACAAAAGTAAAAACAATGCGTTTTGGTAAATAGTTCCTTATTTGATTATCATAAAAATGTGTTTTCTGTACAGAGATATCGACATCGGTAAATATCGGTATCGGCCATAACCGCAATATTAATATCGGTTATCGGTATCGGCCACAATTTTCACATCGGTGCATCACTAATAATAATAATCTTTTAATATGTCAAAACATATGCAAATTGCGTGAGATTCCGCGTGTATAAGAGAATTCCGTTTTCATGTGCAGATTCCGTCCGCATTTTTCCCACATCACAGAATTCATAGAGCCCTAGATCTCTTTCTCCGTTTCAGCTGGTTTCAGTCACATGACGCTGGCTTTGAACGAAAAAGCGTTGTGGATTAGCTAGACAGGTAGGCTAGTGCTTTATGTCCCTCTCAGCGATTTTAGTTTTTCAAAATGACGAAACGACATGGAAGCCTCTTTGGACTCGCCCGTCCAATGTAGATAAGAAATCAGTCGCTTACGAGGATAAGTCAGATCATTGGCAGAGGTAATTTTACACCAATGAGGACATATTTATGAATGAAGACATTGATTTTAGCTAATAAAATACTTCAAACACTACACAGTGTACCTTTAAATATCTTGGGTCTATCGTTCACACATAAACAAGCATTGAACCGTATGGAATGAAATATTATTAAATTTTGCAACAATTGAAGCTTGTGACATCTTTTCTTCCGCACACACAACTTGGGCTAAACAACATATCGTTTTTTTTATCGTCATCGGCAATATGAACTGGTGCAATATACATATTGCATAGACACTACGAGATTTTTTGTGTTAGTTGAAAGCAAATATCAGTAGAAAACTTATTCTTTTTTTTTCCTGGTGCCTTTTATATACAATTCAATGTTCAATGTGTTCAATAAAAGAATGTTGGAAAAGATTTCCTTTCATTCAATTTAAATTCAACAAGCAATTTGTTGAATTTGAGCAGAATACTATATCATTATCACATATTTTCCTCATATTGTGAAGCCCTACACACAACTATACATTAGTGAAGAATATCCAGACATATACAGAAACACACAAACTCAAACTCCAGCTTCTCTGTACACGGTCTACAGTGGAGCTCAGGCTTGGATATTTGATGAGACATAGATGTCATTCATCACAAAGAACCACAACATGAACCACAGCGGTTGCCAAGAACACAGAGGCCTGCGAGCCAACACACAGTGCAACACATCTGCACCATCAACAACGTCTAGTACAATAAAAAATTCATACTTTCAGCCAACAAAAACACAAGTTCCACCCATCAATACCTTTATGCGTCAACACAGGATTTAATCAGCGAAATAAAATCATCTGCAGGAGTGCATCAAAGCAGACACAGCAACCTGCTCTATGCACACCAGCGAATCACCATACATCTGCTGTTGAGTTTCTCTGTTAAAACCATACTGTTGCCTTATCAATCCAAAGCCATCAGTCTGCCACAGCTTCTAAACCTGCATTAACAGATACACAAACTGGCACCTGCAAGTCACACGATACACAGACAGCTGTTTAGCAAAGCACTGATCAGAGAGAAACTATTGCACTCATTCACTCTAAGAAATAAATCCGTAAAATAACAGAAAAAGTACTGGCAGCTCATTACCCGGACATTGTCCCGTTAATTAAAAACGGAAATTTTCTGTTATTTAATGGTGTACCTACAGTAAAAAAACATAACATTTTCTGTTATTTAATGGTGTATCTACAGTAAAAAAAACATAACATTTTCTGTTATTTAATGGTGTATCTACAGTAAAAAAAACATAACATTTTCTGTTATTTAATGGTGTACCTTAGGATAAAAAAAACATAACATTTTCTGTTATTTAATGGTGTACCTACAGTAAAAAAACATAACATTTTCTGTTATTTAATGGTGTACCTACAGTAAAAAACATAACATTTTCTGTTATTTAATGGTGTATCTACAGTAAAAAACATAAAATTTTCTGTTATTTAATGGTGTATCTACAGTAAAAAAACATAACATTTTCTGTTATTTAATGGTGTACCTACAGTAAAAAAAACATAACATTTTCTGTTATTTAATGGTGTACCTACAGTAAAAAAACATAACATTTTCTGTTATTTAATGGTGTACCTACAGTAAAAAACATAACATTTTCTGTTATTTAATGGTGTACCTACAGTAAAAAAACATAACATTTTCTGTGAATCTTACATAAACCGTAAAATAACAGGAAATGTACTGGCAGCTCATTACCGGATTTTGTCCTGTAATTTTTAAGGTTTAACTACAGTAAATAAGGAAGACCGTTTTTGTTAATTACTTACAGCAATACAAATTTAACTTTTCTGTTAATTATTGGTGTACGTATATGGTAATACATTTCTGTAAAACATTTTAAACAAATCTATGATGGAAAAAAGATTTTTATTAACTCATCTTTTAAAATTCCTTAAAAATATAAAAAGGACATTTAAGAAAAATTACAATGTGTAACAATAACAATCTAAGCCACTAACACTCGTTTTCATCCAACAAAAGCAGTAGTATTGGAATTTAAATCATCCATAAATACTGTATATACCTGTGTAAGCACACAACTGAAGAGTTAGAGTGAAGTTTACATTTTTAAGAAAAATACAGTATAGGTCAACAAGCATCTGAAACCAACTGGCCTATCGATAACATTAACAAAGTGTATGCTGATGAACACAGCACATTGCTGTTGTACATTGACTCAATGCAGAATGCAAAGTAATAAAACGGCCACTGATACAGACATTTCTCACAAAGTCTATACATTGACAGTAAGTCAATTTGGAATTTAAAGTTACATTTAAGTTTACATGTTAAGTACATCAGAGGCAGTGTATGAAAATACTTTTACAATATAACACAAGTATAGTTAATTAAACCAGAATGAAATTGAATATGCATAGAGATGCCCGATTGACCGGCCGGTGACCGGAATTGGCTGATTTTCACGCGAACGGCCACGACCTGCCAGTAAGTCTGACATTTGCCGATTTCATGCCGGTCAAATTCACTGGCCGGCCATGATTAACATCACGCAAGATCAGCACACCGCCACTCAATCAGCTGTTTCTGAAATGTTATAAAGTCGTAATTATACAGAGCCGTCTCACTACTGATCTCAGGCGAGCGAACGGTCTCTCTCTCTCCTCTGAGGCTGAACAACTGGGACATGAAACCGCACTCACACGGGTCCCGTGAAATAGGACAGCTACAGTTTATCGGAAAATAGCGTTCACCCTGACTTTGATTAATTTACTGTTTATCAGACCCCAGATGAGACAAGAAGCTAATGTTAGCTAATGCTGTGGTCCCTCTGCCGCCCCGCTGCAAAAAAGAAGAAAAAAGAGAGACGGAGATGTCTTCCTCCGGCCACACGCTGTATTAACGTAACGGTTTAAAAACGCTTTCCGGTTAGTGGGGATGCATATTGGTGAAAATCAGTATTAAAAACGTAGTAATCTTCCCTCAGTGGATTGTGTGTGAATGTCCCACACCAGGAGTAATTTATATAGTTCTATTATATAGTGATCCATTATCTGTTCAACACATGTTCTATTAAAGAAAAGATAGAAAATAAACATTTGTGTGTGGTGTAAAGTGGTTAGAAAATATGAAATCAGAATTGGCTAAAATCGGAATTGGCTAAAATCGTTATCAGCAGGTCAAACTCAAGGAAAAATCGGAAATCAGAATCAGCCTACAAAGTTGAAATCGGTGCATCTCTAAATATGCATTTCATTTCACCTACTCAAACCATGTGACATGTCTTTCTGTAGTTTTAGTTGCTCCAGTGCAATAAATCCATATCAGAAGAGGGCAACAGAGAGCACGTCGAGTAATGCATAGGCGTGGATGCACAGTAACAGATTTTTTCACCTTTCTGAGAATCTCGCAAAAACTTGAACGCAGCATGTAATTACAGTGAAAAAAAGTGAGGCCTGCTTAAATGTCCTCACTTTGCAAAATGGTCCTCATATTTAAAAAAGTGAATACCCCACTGTTGTCCTCCATAGATACACAGACACACATCCCTCTCCTTTCTCTCCATTTAAGATGCTTCTTCTGCTGTAAAACAAAAACAGAATTACTTATTACCAATTTCATAGCAATATACAGTAAACATAATAATAAAATGAACACTACACTTTTAACTGTTTATTTATCGTTTGTCAGAAATGAATTGAGTTAGAAAGAGTTTTAAAAGGTAAATTAAAGTGATGGTAGGAGTAACTTCACCCTAGGGTCCTTTGCACCATGACTTCGAGCCAAACACCCCCAGAAGCTTTTTCCACCTGGGTCTAACATTGGGAGAGTTAGCGTGAGTAGCGTTAGCCGCTGAATACAGCGCAGAGGGGCTAATGGACCCACGTTGTATCTCGGTAAATGACCCCACTAATATCCCACAAAGGATACCAAACTTCTACACTAGTACATATAGGTTATGTACTCATAAAACGATGGATTGGAAAGTTTGTAAGTACACCGAGTAGGAACACTTGCCTGCTCTCTGCTGTTGCTGCTGCTACCTGCAGTTAGACGAGTGCTTAGCCGTCTACAAATTACTACACCGAAGAGTTACAACAAAAATATTTGTTAATTTAATGATTAAATAAGGTAATGTCTCCAAACTTACCTCACTTATTACTTGTCTCCTGCTAGTTATACTACAGCACTTACTAACTAAAAATAAGTTAAATTAATAAATATTTTTGTTGCATCCTTTTCGGTGTTGTAATTTGTAGATGTCCCTAAGCACTCGTCTCACAGCAGCAGCAACAACAGCAGAGAGCAGAAGCCAGCAGGCAAGTGTTATTTACATAAACTTCTGGTGTACTTACAAACTTTCCAATCCATCGCTTTATGAGAGCATAACCTATATATACTAGTGTAGACCTTTGTATCATTTCGGGCATTATTAGTGGGGTCATTTAAAGGGGTGATAAAATGATTATATAGAGTATTTCACACTGTTCCTTCTATGGTCGGCAGTGGAGAGAGTGAGCCGATTATGGAAAAAGAAGAGCAAAGAAGAGCTCAAGAGCATCACAGAGCCAAGGGCAAAGAGACACTGAATGTTTCTCTCTCCATACACACACACACACACACACACACACAATGTCACACACACACACACACACACACACACACACACACACGAACTCCTAAGTGCAGGATGACTCATGTCTGGGCCAGGAGAGAGGGAGTTGGGTTTGTATTTAGAGGGGAAAAAAGAACTAGAGAGCATGAATGAAAGAGAGAAAGAGGAGTGAAGAGGGAAGGTAAGAAGCAAGATAAGGGGAGAAGAGAAGAGAGGATGATGAAGGAATGAATGAAAGAGAGGAAGATGAGAAGGAGAAGAGTGGAAAGAGGTGATGTGTTCAAGAATTAATATTTGACAAAGAAAGAGAAACCGCTGAAGAGACAAATGATGTGACAAAACATCTGGTTCACTTCAAGTATGATGTACACACACACACACACACACACACACACACACACAGATGGACAGACACACACACACACACACACACACACACACACACACACACACACAGACAGACACACACACACAGACACTCTACACACACACACACAGACGACAGACACACACACACACAATAAAGACACACACACACAGAGACAGAAGGACAGACACACACACACACACACAGACATACTACATAGACAGAAGGACAGACTTGAGACACACACACATTCATGACATCCACACAGATCATCAATGCTAATGCATGACAGACACACACACACACACAGAAGGACAGACACACACACAGACATACACACACATGCACAGACACAGACACGCACTAACACACACACACACACACACACACACACACACACACACACACACACAGAGAGGAGGTGAAAATTACAGATTTCTGTAGCAGGAAGCCTGAGAGGAAGACGTCAGCTCCCCCCTCTGGCAGGGCAGGGAACTACATCTCCAGGACAGAGAACTACAGCTACAGGACAGAGAACTACAGCTCCAGGACAAGGAACTACATCTCCAGGACAGAGAACTACAGCTACAGGACAGAGAACTACAGCTCCAGGACAGGGAACTACAGCTCCAGGACAAGGAACTACATCTCCAGGACAGAGAACTACAGCTACAGGACAGAGAACTACAGCTACAGGACAGGGAACTACAGCTACAGGACAGGGAACTACAGCTACAGGACAGAGAACTACAGCTACAGGACAGAGAACTACAGCTACAGGACAGGGAACTACAGCTACAGGACAGAGAACTACAGCTACAGGACAGAGAACTACAGCTACAGGACAGGGAACTACAGCTACAGAGAACTACAGCTCCAGGACAGGGAACTACAGCTCCAGGACAGAGAACTACAGCTCCAGGACAGAGAACTACACTCTAAGAAATAAATCCGTAAAATAACAGAAAAAGTACTGGCAGCTCATTACCCGGACATTGTCCCGTAATTAAAAAACGGAAATTTTCTGTTATTTAATGGTGTACCTACAGTAAAAAAAACATAACATTTTCTGTTATTTAATGGTGTATCTACAGTAAAAAAAACATAACATTTTCTGTTATTTAATGGTGTATCTACAGTAAAAAAAACATAACATTTTCTGTTATTTAATGGTGTACCTACAGTAAAAAAACATAACATTTTCTGTTATTTAATGGTGTACCTACAGTAAAAAAACATAACATTTTCTGTTATTTAATGGTGTACCTACAGTAAAAAAAACATAACATTTTCTGTTATTTAATGGTGTATCTACAGTAAAAAAAACATAAAATTTTCTGTTATTTAATGGTGTATCTACAGTAAAAAAACCATAAAATTTTCTGTTATTTAATGGTGTACCTACAGTAAAAAAAACATAAAATTTTCTGTTATTTAATGGTGTACCTACAGTAAAAAAACATAACATTTTCTGTTATTTAATGGTGTACCTACAGTAAAAAACATAACATTTTCTGTTATTTAATGGTGTATCTACAGTAAAAAAAAAAAATTTTCTGTATTAATGGTGTATAAAAAAAACATAACATTTTCTGTTATTTAATGGTGTACCTACAGTAAAAAAAACATAACATTTTCTGTTATTTAATGGTGTACCTACAGTAAAAAAACATAACATTTTCTGTTATTTAATGGTGTACCTACAGTAAAAAAACATAACATTTTCTGTTATTTAATGGTGTACCTACAGTAAAAAAAACATAACATTTTCTGTGAATCTTACATAAATCCGTAAAATAACAGGAAATGTACTGGCAGCTCATTACCGGGATTTTGTCCTGTAATTTTTAAGGTTTAACTACAGTAAATAAGGAAGACCGTTTTTGTTAATTACTTACAGCAATACAAATTTAACTTTTCTGTTAATTATTAGTGTACGTATATGGTAATACATTTCTGTAAAACATTTTAAACAAATCTATGATGGAAAAAAAGATTTTTATTAACTCATCTTTTAAAATTCCTTAAAAATATAAAAAGGACATTTAAGAAAAATTACAATGTGTAACAATAACAATCTAAGCCACTAACACTCAGTTTTCATCCAACAAAAGCAGTAGTATTGGAATTTAAATCATCCATAAATACTGTATATACCTGTGTAAGCACACAACTGAAGAGTTAGAGTGAAGTTTACATTTTTAAGAAAAATACAGTATAGGTCAACAAGCATCTGAAACCAACTGGCCTATCGATAACATTAACAAAGTGTATGCTGATGAACACAGCACATTGCTGTTGTACATTGACTCAATGCAGAATGCAAAGTAATAAAACGGCCACTGATACAGACATTTCTCACAAAAAGTCTATACATTGACAGTAAGTCAATTTGGAATTTAAAGTTACATTTAAGTTTACATGTTAAGTACATCAGAGGCAGTGTATGAAAATACTTTTTACAATATAACACAAGTATAGTTAATTAAACCAGAATGAAATTGAATATGCATAGAGATGCACCGATTGACCGGCCGGTGACCGGAATTGGCTGATTTTCACGTGAACGGCCACGACCTGCCAGTAAGTCTGACATTTGCCGATTTCATGCCGGTCAAATTCACTCGGGCGCCGCATGATTAACATCACGCAAGATCAGCACACCGCCACTCAATCAGCTGTTTCTGAAATGTTATAAAGTCGTAATTATACAGAGCCGTCTCACTACTGATCTCAGGCGAGCGAACGGTCTCTCTCTCTCCTCTGAGGCTGAACAACTGGGACATGAAACCGCACTCACACGGGTCCCGTGAAATAGGACAGCTACAGTTTATCGGAAAATAGCGTTCACCCTGACTTTGATTAATTTACTGTTTATCAGACCCCAGATGAGACAAGAAGCTAATGTTAGCTAATGCTGTGGTCCCTCTGCCGCCCCCGCTGCAAAAAAAAAGAAAAAAGAGAGACGGAGATGTCTTCCTCCGACACGCTGTATTAACGTAACGGTTTAAAACGCTTTCCAGGTTAGTGGGGATGCATATTGGTGAAAATCAGTATTAAAAACGTAGTAATCTTCCCTCAGTGGATGTGTGTGAATGTCCCACACCAGGAGTAATTTATATAGTTCTATTATATAGTGATCCATTATCTGTTCAACACATGTTCTATTAAAGAAAAGATAGAAAATAAACATTTGTGTGTGGTGTAAAGTGGTTAGAAAATATGAAATCAGAATTGGCTAAAATCGGAATTGGCTAAAATCGTTATCAGCAGGTCAAACTCAAGGAAAAATCGGAAATCAGAATCAGCCTACAAAGTTGAAATCGGTGCATCTCTAAATATGCATTTCATTTCACCTACTCAAACCATGTGACATGTCTTTCTGTAGTTTTAGTTGCTCCAGTGCAATAAATCCATATCAGAAGAGGGCAACAGAGAGCACGTAGAGTACGTACACAGGCGTAGATGCACAGTAACAGATTTTTTCACCTTTCTGAGAATCTCGCTGAAAACTTGAACGCAGCATGTAATTACAGTGAAAAAAAAGTGAGGCCTGCTTAAATGTCCTCACTTTGCAAAATGGTCCTCATTTAAAAAAAGTGAATACCCCACTGTTGTCCTCCATAGATACACAGACACACATCCCTCTCCTTTCTCTCCATTTAAGATGCTTCTTCTGCTGTAAAACAAAAACAGAATTACTTATTACCAATTTCATAGCAATATACAGTAAACATAATAATAAAATGAACACTACACTTTTAACTGTTTATTTATCGTTTGTCAGAAATGAATTGAGTTAGAAAGAGTTTTAAAAAGGTAAATTAAAGTGATGGTAGGAGTAACTTCACCCTAGGGTCCTTTGCACCATGACTTCGAGCCAAACACCCCCCCAGAAGCTTTTTCCACCTGGGTCTAACATTGGGAGAGTTAGCGTAGAGTAGCGTTAGCAGCTGAATAGCTTAAGCGAGGGGCTAATGGACCCATCGTTTGTATCGTCGTAATGACCCCACTAATAATGCCCAAAAGGATAAACCAAATTATACACTAGTACATATAGGTTATGTACTCATAAAACGATGGATTGGAAAGTTTGTAAGTACACCAGAAGTTTATGAACACTTGCCTGCTCTCTGCTGTTGCTGCTGCTACCTGCAGTTAGACGAGTGCTTAGGGCCGTCTACAAATTACTACACCGAAAGAGTTACAACAAAAATATTTGTTAATTTAATGATTAAATAAGGTAATGTCTCCAAACTTACCTCAATTATTACTTGTCTCCTGCTAGTTATACTACAGCACTTACTAACTAAAATAAGTTAAATTAATAAATATTTTTGTTGCATCTCTTTTCGGTGTTGTAATTTGTAGATGTCCCTAAGCACTCGTCTCACAGCAGCAGCAACAACAGCAGAGAGCAGAAGCCAGCAGGCAAGTGTTATTTACATAAACTTCTGGTGTACTTACAAACTTTCCAATCCATCGTTTTATGAGAGCATAACCTATATATACTAGTGTAGACCTTTGGTATCATTTCGGGCATTATTAGTGGGGTCATTTAAAGGGGTGATAAAATGATTATATAGAGTATTTCACACTGTTCCTTATGGTCTCCTAATGGGGTATGTAACATTGGTTGGGCTGAAAATGGCCTGGTTGATATTTTATTGGCCCTTATGCATCCTTGTGTTTTGGCCCTATTTGTAACAAGAGCTTTTCTTCCAAATATGGTATGGTCATGAATATTTAGATGAGCTGCGCGCTGATTGGTTGAGCGACTTGCCATACGCAGACATTAGAGACGCGCGCTGATTGGTTGAGCGAATCCCAAATACACATAAATATAGAAGCGACAGAATCTCATATTCCAGACACTGCAATGTTTCATTACCAAATTCACTTCTGAGACTTTTTTAAGCGAGAAATCAACTATATAAAGCTCAAATATGGGCCGTTTTACAAAAATTGATGGCTAATTGCAAATTTGGTAAGACGTGTCGGACTTTAGGAGCTCCACACAGTCTGACGAGAAAGCGGCAGCCTGCTGGGCTCCATACCCAGGGCAAAGTCACCCTTTGTGGATACTGCATACGGGGCTCCGCGGCCAGCTGCCCGCATAAATATATTATTTACAGTTTGAATTTCGTCACGCCATTTATATAACATCATTCCCCAATGTCTTATAAAGCTAACAGTTGTGTCCGGTTTGATTTTAAGGCATTTGTATGAACGCAAGGCGTCTTTGTAGGACGAGCAGCTGCTTGCTATATGTCCCATTCATTACAATGGGGAAATATCGCAGCTTGCTCACTTTCGCATAACTAAAGTATATTTACAGTTTGAATTTCGTCACGGCATGAATATTACAGGTTTCTCAAGGTCTTACAAAGCTTAGCTAACACTTGTCCGATTTCGGATTTCAATTGAATGTATTTTTGTGAATGTCAGAGTTAGGAGGAGGCTAGCTAGCTCTCATTGATGGACTCCATCTCACCGCGGCTCTATCAATGAGACTCGCGGACAAGAGGCTTTATTTCCCCGATTGTTTGTTTAAATAACTCAACACACATACCCATTATAAGATTAACTGGAACCTGCGGGCTGCGGTAAAAGATTGCGGGCGTAACAAGCTCGCTGACACTGCGGTCAGGGCGGCGATGTAGCAACCCAGGCAGCACCAACACCGGCACTAAACTCCGACACACAGTCGGAGAAAATTTGCAATTAGCCATCCTTTTTCGTAAAGCGGCCCATATTTGAGCTTTATATGGTTGATTTCTCGCATAAAAAAGTTTCAGAAGTGAATTTTGTAATGGAATAGCAGAGATCTGCGTGACCTAGATTCAGAAAACTACCTGATCTCAGGTCAGTTGTGTAGCCTATGTAAATTTTCTACCTGATCTCAGGTCAGTTGTGTAGTATGTAAATGTACTACCTGATCTCAGGTCAGTTGTGTAGTATGTAAATGTTCTACCTGATCTCAGGTCAGTTGTGTAGCCTATGTAAATGTACTACCTGATCTCAGGTCAGTTGTGTAGCCTATGTAAATGTACTACCTGATCTCAGGTCAGTTGTGTAGCCTATGTATATGTACTACCTGATCTCAGGTCAGTTGTGTAGCCTATGTAAATGTACTACCTGATCTCAGGTCAGTTGTGTAGCCTATGTAAATGTACTACCTGATCTCAGGTCAGTTGTGTAGCCTATGTAAATGTACTACCTGATCTCAGGTCAGTTGTGTAGCCTATGTAAATGTACTACCTGATCTCAGGTCAGTTGTGTAGTATGTAAATGTACTACCTGATCTCAGGTCAGTTGTGTAGCCTATGTAAATGTACTACCTGATCTCAGGTCAGTTGTATAGCCTATGTAAATGTACTACCTGATCTCAGGTCAGTTGTGTAGCCTGTAAATGTACTACCTGATCTCAGGTCAGTTGTGTAGCCTATGTAAATGTTCTACCTGATCTCAGGTCAGTTGTATAGCCTATGTAAATGTTCTACCTGATCTCAGGTCAGTTGTGTAGCCTATGTAAATGTACTACCTGATCTCAGGTCAGTTGTATAGACTATGTAAATGTACTACCTGATCTCAGGTCAGTTGTATAGACTATGTAAATGTTCTACCTGATCTCAGGTCAGTTGTGTAGCCTATGTAAATGTTCTACCTGATCTCAGGTCAGTTGTGTAGCCTATGTAAATGTTCTACCTGATCTCAGGTCAGTTGTGTAGCCTATGTAAATGTACTATCTGATCTCAGGTCAGTTGTGTAGCCTATGTAAATGTTCTACCTGATCTCAGGTCAGTTGTGTAGCCTATGTAAATGTACTACCTGATCTCAGGTCAGTTGTGTAGCCTATGTAAATGTACTACCTGATCTCAGGTCAGTTGTGTAGCCTATGTAAATGTTGGGGCGTGACTGTTCTCTTAAGGTTCCGGTTTTGAGATGCTTACGTGGGCAACTCAGCTTTGTTGAGATTCGCCCGTTTTCAGCGGCAGTTTCAAAATATGAGATTTTCATAGTAAAGGGGTGTCAATGGGATTTTGAGCTTCTATGTATGTCCTATTTACCCACTGAACTGTCGTTATTCAACTATGACAGGGTAAAATCGGTTTTGCATTCTATCACCCCTTTAAGAGATACAAACGTGGGTCCATTAGCCCCTGTGCTAAGCTATTCAGCGGCTAACGCTACTCTACGCTAACTCTCCCAATGTTAGACCCAGGTGAACAAAGTTTCTGGGGGGGCGTTTGGCTCGAGGTCATGGTGCAAAGGACCCTAGGGTGAAATTACTCCGAACCATCACTTTAATAGTTAAAGCTGCAAGTGTTGAATGGGCCCTTGCAGCACGTCAGAGGCCTGGGCAATTTACTCCAAATGTTGCACATGAGTGCAGAGTTTCCTCTGATTCAGAATAACTGTTGCCAATACACGCAACACTTCCTGTTTTGATTGGACGTACAGGAAGTCGGTCCTCTATAACTTGGGCATTTTTTTCAACTATCTATATTCTTTTGGTGCAGATGAGACTCGCACTCTAGGAGGATTTTGCTAGTTAATAAATACAGTGTTTAAGTTTATTTGCACTAGGGTTGGAACAGTACATGTATTTGTATTAAACGGTATGGGCGTCACGGTTCGATGCATGAATTTACACGGAGAATACACGGTATAAATAAAACTTGCATGCAATTAATGTAATGCGAAACTACTGTTAGATACACAGGTTCTTTAGGGACACCTAATCTGTAGCCCAGCCTTAGCGCTGAAGCTCTGATTGGCTGATTGTATGCAGTCAGAGATAGCAGCACTTAGGACGAGTATGGTGAGTGGCGGCAAAGAGTTAGAGGACCCACCGGCCTCTTAAGATCGCAAGTTTCGGAAAACTGTGGTTTCCCAGTCAGTTCCAGTAGTACAGGCGAGAGAGTGGTGGACAAGACTGCTGTTGTATTAGTGTTACGCTTCCAGCACCGCGGCTCCGAACCGTAACGATAGTTGAGACAGAGGTCTTGTTTCTTCAGGCTAACTACCCTAAAGCCAGGCAGGAAGCAGCTTTCTGCGGTGATAAATGGCCGGGAGACGTCGTGATAAGGTTGCATTTATCAGGTCATTTAGTTCGTCTTTTGCAGAGAACAGAGATGTTGTATTTTCAGTTTTACTTATGGTTTACCGTTTAAACACTTCAGGCTCTTGCACCTAGCTCAGGGGAGAGACTGGATGACACTAAGTGGGACAGCCTGAGATATGCACTAAAAAAATTGCCTTCTGTTTTTTTCAGTTTTGCTTTTCCCTCCATTGTACCAAACTCTTACCAAACCGTGATGTCTGAACCGAGGTATGAACTGAACCGTGACTTCTGTGAACCGTTACACCCCTAGTTTTACGCATTTTCCTTCATAACACAGGCGTGTGTGTAATTACCTTTAAATCTTCCACGGATTGTTGAAGTCATTAAGGTCCGACAGGAATCGAAGCAGTTTTGGGGGGACGTTGTACTGTTTCCCCCCCTTTTCTGCTTTCGTGCCCCGTTCTGGGTTTATCCCTAGCAGGCACCTGTGGCAAACAAAAATGTCACTAGACATCGCAAAATAAATAATACTATAAAACGGATAGAAAACATAGCCAAAACTTACCTCTGGATGAACTCCAGAGTCAGGGCTGCTCCCTTTGGATACTTTATATTCAGCACATAATATAGGCTGAACATATAGCTCACAGCAACTAGTGGACAGCCAACGATGTTAACGGTGACTTCATCCACTGAAATCTTGTATCTTCCTTCATCTGCAAAACATAATCAATGACATACATGTTTCAATTAATTAACAAATACACAACACCTGCATATATTTTTAGAGTAGACAGGCATATCCTTACCCATAACTATGATACATGGGGTGCTTGGCAGTTCTGCTAAGGCATCCTGTGAGAGAGGGGAAGACATAATAGGCAGAGGGGAAGATGTGATATGCCAAGCTGCATAGACATATTTGTTGGGCTAAATCACAATTTACCAAATTAGTGAATTGATGTTTTGCTGTGGAACTTACTTCTTCATTTATTAAAAGCACCTTTTGTTCCTCTGCGAGGTACTTCACTAGACCCTGGAGGAGTTTCAATGGGTCTGTAGTTACTCCTGTGATTCCCTGGCTACCAAGAAACTCTGTGATGATCTTGCCCTTCTCCTGAATTTGGTCCAGCAATTTGGTTTGGACAGGAAATCCCATTAGTTTCTCTGTGTGGTCGAGCAGATGGGTGGTGATGAAGAGGTAAGGCCATTCTTCCATGACTTTGATTACATTTTTCCTCACTATTCAAAGTGAGCGCTGGGCACAGTATGTTTCAGACATCAGTCTTTGAATGTCACTCTGAGGGAGAAGGTTTTCTTTAAAGGCATCTTGAAGCATTTTCTTTTTATCCTCTTGGCTGTTAAAGTCATTCAGTGACTCGGGTTGCCACTGAGTACAACCATAACGGTCAGAAGATCTGCATTTTTTCTTTGGCCTCCCTTCATGGGATGTGCTAAAAGCATACTGTCTTCTGACATTCTCAACCCTGTTCTCCATTTGCATTACAAGGGATGCAAAACCCTGACCCACAACATTTATGCCACATTTGTCCAAGAAGGAATCAGGGTATCTCTCAACCAGCTGCTGTGCAACCTGCTTCAACTTGCTTCTGCCTGGTCTGGTGTCAGTAGCCATCATGTCTTCCATGATGATCCGGATCATGTGCCTTCTATGTTTTGGTGGTGGTCTCTTCTTCTCCTTCAGTGCATCCATCAACGTATCTGGGAACTTCTGCCATGGGATTTGAAACTTCTGTGGCGTCACAGTTGGCGTCACACTTGGCGTCCCCACCAGATCCTCGTTTGGCGCACCGGACACAACCAAGGTACTCTGAGATGCTAGGGAGGAACAATCAATCAAAACATGTGAATTTCAAAAACGAAAACAATTGTGTGAGGCAGAGACACTGAGAAAGAGCTGAATGTACTGTCATGCCAAGAAGGTTGATGTGTGTGTGCGCATGTGCTTAAATGTCTAATCAAGCCCATTACCTACCTGAGGAGAATGCATTTATCAGCCTTCTGGACTGTATCAACGACAAAATCCCATCCAAGTCAGCTGCTGTTAAAAACGTGCAGTCTTCCAGATTTGTAACTCCAATATCCGTCAACTTTGTGACAAGAGTTTCTATTTGCTCCTCTTCCAGTGACGGCAGTGTGCTTCTGATCTTCTCCCTTACAGGCTCCATGGTGGACTGTGTTTAAGAGCAACCAGCAGTCTGCCACCTCTACAGTAGTGTCTAAGTGGGATGTAATCAAGAAGCCCATCAAGTCTTTGGCAAATAAAAGTACCACCTTCACTCTCTACTTCAAAAACACCAAGATCTGGATCAAGGCTTGCTCTTTTCTGTCGGAGCAAAAGAAGCACAGTCTTTTGTTGTTTCACTACAATGCATGCAATCAGCCCGAGAGTTAACTCTCCACCCTCGCAGCTCAAAATAACAAGCATGTCATTTGCGTAGCATGTGCCTCGTACAGTAATTTTGTTTGTCACTACCGCATTTGATGGTGAGACATCAAATACTTTGAATGCATCCTTAACCTGACTATCATACAACTCTGGGTAAAACCTTGTACAGTCAGACATGATCAACTCAGGGGAAAACAGATTGCCCCTGCTTTGGTAGGCCTGCAGCAACTGATGCCTCTCTGAAAGGGATTTTGTGATGTTTCTGAAGTTCTTACTTGCCCGAATACACCTCTTAAAATAGCTGTGCTTGCTCTCAAATCGCATAGTCCATATACGAATTAAGGGTCCAAACTGTAATGTGAGATCTGAATAATGTAAAAGGTAATGATGTTTGGGTCTAAGCTTTTTAAGTGGGAAGAGGAGATGCCTTGTTTCTATGTACTCCTCAATGAGAACCTTCATGTAGGCAGCCTGTGATTCGGACACTGCGGGAGCACACACAAGCTCAACCACCTGCCTAAGTAGCAGTACAAGTTGCCAAATTTCATCCTTAGCGTCTCTGACCTTGTCATGTAACAGTACTGGCAAGAACCGAAGAAGCCACCAGTTTTGGGCAGCATGTCCACCAAGTTTGGTCCCATTGGTAGGTACAACATTAGCCTTATTCTGACTCTCACCTCTAAAAGTCACAATTCTGCGGTTAAGTACATCATAACTGAACCACTTCCTTGATTTTACAAGGAACTGCAGGTACATCGCCAAATCATAGTCAACTATGCCCTCAAATAAATCATGGGCAAGGCAGGGTGGGAGTCCTGGTGCACAAACATGGAAATGTGTGAGTTTGTTCAAAACACTGTTCTTGAGCTTGATGCCTTTGTGCTTTGGATATCTGGGTTATTTTCCAACTCCAGCAATGATTCACTGTAACTAGCTGGCGTTCTCTCAGTGGCTGCAGAAAGAGGATTTCTTTGAAAATCCTCTTTTTAACATGACAGTACCTGCAAAAATATTCCGCGCAGCTAAAATTTTCAGTAAATCCCCAAGATAGTGGGACCCAAGATTGTCTCCAATGACACAGGCAATACTACCTCTGAAGATTTTCCCTTCAACACAAATGCCTGTTGACTCCAGGTCACACAAGTCTGATAACAAAACCTCAAAAACTCTCTCAGGTCCAAACAACTTACAGTCCTTCTCCAAACAAAGTAGTACAAGCTGTATAGAGTCAACGGTGGATCGGTGGTGTGCATAGACATTACCTAAAGTGTAGTACACAGCAAGAACTTTGTGTTTTAGCCTGGCGGACCCCAGAGGGTTTGCGACTTCAAAAGCATCTTGAAACAACATGATCTGAAGAGCATGTGGATCAGAGGCAAACAGTTCACTAGATTTAGAGACCGAACCATCTCCAATGTCACATAGCATGCTCTCGTCGGCATGAATAGGATTTAGAATTTGACGCTGTACACTTTCATTTCTCAAGATAGCTTTTAAGCTTTCTAAAATGGGAACATAGTGAAAATGTCTTGTCTTGCCTTTGTCATCATGGCCTAAAGTTATTTGTACTGGTTCTACCAAGTTGAATTCTCTCCTGTAAAACTGAAGTCTTTTGTGGTGTGTGGTTAAGGTGCCACTACTTGCATGTAGAGTGCGCTGCATAGGGCTTTGTTCATATACACATTTCCCTAGATTTTGTAAAGCCTCATCTTGCACACCATATTCTTGGAGACCTCTTGAAAACAAATCCATAGTAAACTCATGCTGCATATCCTGTAGTAACCTCATTTCACTTGCAATCTCCGAGACTGTAGAAGCAGGGACCAGATACTTTGCTTGTAAGCCAAGAAAAAAAAGAGCCATGTTTTCAGTGAATTTATCCTGGGCTGACCCAGGGTCAGACTCTCCATCTTGCTGCACTGTTTGTACTTCACTATCAATGTCTGATGCATTATCCAAACCAGCAGGTGCATACTCTGTTGTTCCCCTGATATAACTTTGATCAATGTGTGTAACATCACACTGCTTGTGACATCTTGATAAATGTGATGTTAAAGAGGATATGACTTTAAAAGTCTTTGCACAGCCACTATAAGGACATGTCACCTCAAGACCCTCTTGCAAATGACACTTAAGGTGAGCTACAAGACATTTTATGCTTCCACATTCTTTGCCACAAAACTCCCAAGAACACTTTAACTGCACAGATACGTTACGATTAAAAGATAGCTTCCTCCCCTCATGGTGAAATCTGGACAAGTGCACATTAAAAGAATTGTAAGAGGAAAAGCTTCTTCCGCAGTCTGGAAACCCACAGGGAAAAATGCCCCTGTAAATGTTTCTATGGGTTCTACAATGTTTTACATAGTCAGAAACTGAGGCATTTCTAAACTCACAGATACCACAATTAAATATCATAGTGAGAGCAAGCAAAAAAAATAGCATGTTATCCCATTAATGTACCAGTAGTAAGGTGGTGTAAAGGCTATGCAAGACGGCTGCGTGGCTTTCTTTGGTGTCTTCTGAGACGTCCAACTGCTGTTTGAAATCTGAAAACAACAAATACAACAGTCATTTAGTACAGTCATTGTATTCAAAGTGTCCTAATGTCTACTATATATACTGCCTCTTTTTTTAAAGTTAAGTCAAAAAGCCACACAAACCCTAACAAAAAGCGCTGTGGATATGAAGGTAAATGTGGCAGAAATGTGAAATGTTTAGCTGTCATTGTAGTTATGTAAACATCAATGTACACTTTTTAGTGACACACCATTCGGAAAATGGTGTAAATATTTTCTGTGAAAAACATTTCAGTAAGAGCAAATTTCTACAAGCTCCCATTTTATCAGCTCAAATGTGTGCATGCATATTGAATACAAGTGAAAATGTTTCAATGTTTTTAATACAAGTTCTCCCATTTTGCAACATATTTTCCTTCATATGTGGACAACATACAATATGAGTTAAAAGGCGATTATTACACACACACATATTTTACCGAGTTGTGCCTGCCTGCCAAGAAAAGTAACGTGACGAGTAAATATTTCTGGGGCAAAGGGGAGACAGCTAGCTAGGGAATATGGCTAGCTAACGTTAGCTTCTGTAACGTCACACAAACTAGCCTAGAACTCTCTCCAGAAGAACTAACTAGCCAGCACGAATGTTAAAATATGCATGTAAGCCTGTAGCCTGTTCAGTCAACAAAATATCTCCAAAAATATTCTTTTTTTACTTACTCTCAAAACGTTACTAAACTTCTTTATCCTGAACTCACTCTGTCTACTTGACGCGCTATCAAAGCATTAGCTAGCTAGCAGTGGCGAACACAATTTTAACGGAACAGCTTTCAAAGTAAAAGCACGACACTTGGTAACTGAATTGCACTAACTATTATCTTACGTTGAGTCTCAGCTTTTATTTCAAAGGCTACAATGCTAAACCGGAAATGGGGTACTGAGAAGTGAATTTGCTTGATAATATAAATATTCTCTCTGTATATGTGCCATATATTATATATTTGTTCTGATTGCAGTCGAAAAAATTAAACATGTTATAATACTATCAATGACAACATCAGGATCGGTGCTTGGGAGACAAGAGATTAACTTTAGAATGAGTTGCCTATTATATGATAATGTGTAATGCGTCATGTAACGTTAACTGCCGCGCTCTGTCTTGCCTCCTCATAGCGTATTAACGTAACTGCCAAACAGAGACAAGCCAGACCCCATGTAACGTTAACGAAATGAAGGTTGGATTAGCTAGCTAGACAATTCAGTATGAACCACTAATTTTGCGCTGCAATATATTGACATTAACGTTAGCCTGTCTGACCACAACCAAACGTAACGTAAACTCACAATACCAAGAAAATAAACCTCATCATATTCTTCTAAATGTCCATGAAATAATTACCTTTTACAAAAAAGGGGAGCAGGAGGAGATTAACGTTAAACTTTTGCTTGTTCACACAACAGACACATACACAGTGGAGCGGGGGGGAGGGTCAAAGCGAGGGAAACGTTAACGTTTCAAGTGCCGCGAAAGTCCCGCTCGGATTAAAAATACGGAAAATGTACTGTAAATAATTCATAGATGAGGACCCACAAATAATGTTGAAGCGGGGCATAATGGGTGTTTATTTGACCTAACGTTACAGAAAATACCTCACACAAAGCAGCTCAGTTGGTAAAAAATCCGTTTTTTTTAATCTCCAAATCCCAAAGTGCTGATTAATAGCACACGGTAATGCCGTTGTGAACACAGCTCACGTTAGCTAACGTCAATATTAGCTATAACGTTATTAGCATTAACCATCGAAAATTAACAATTGAATGGTACCAAAACAGACAATATAACATTTTAAAACTAATACTGCTAAGAAAACAGTCACTTGTTAATATGTTCCATAAAATTACTTACCGCTGAAATGCAGGTCAAATTCGTACCGCTTTATCCCGCTTTGTACAAATGGAATATGGCCGCCAGAAACTGATTTGGCAGCAGTTTGGCAGAGATGAAGTTCCCATAATGCAATTCGAAGTGTAAATTAACAGAAATACACCTGTGAATCACGTACTAAGGACAATTTCTGTTAAAATATACAGTCATACAACTGTTAATATACAGATATTTCTTAGAGTGTTGCTTATTAAACCAATTAGCATCCACACATGTAACAAAGCCAGCTGTCTTACCTTAAGGTGTGTCTTCTTTTTCTACTTTGATGGCAAGGCGATATTACATTTCATAGCACTTAACAGATGGGATTAGCTAATCTTGCTGTTCCTCTTTAAGCCACAAATCCCAATTTGGAGATCACAGGTGTGCGCTAGCTAATCAAGCTAGGTTGCACATTACACTAGCTAGCTAGTTAGTTAGCTCGTCGATTAGCATCAGTAGCAGCTCCAGAGTGGCAGTTTTGTAAATTACTCCAACTTCTTTAGGGTTTTCGTGTATTGACGTAACGTTAACATTATCCTCAAAGTATGCAGTAACTTAGTAACATTGGTTATCTGTTCTTTTGCACTAGCTAGGTCATCTGCAGCGCAGCCTGTTTCCAGCAACTTCGGGTTCCCAGATATATGGCATCGGTCAGCCGGTCTTGTTGTAAAGTCTGTTTCCCCGTCGAATTTATTCACTTCACCTTCACCCGACCTTGGCCATCAACTGCTCAAGTTCTGTCATCTAAAACGTTGGCCCATATCTCCTTGTGTGCGCAACAGGGCCACCGTGTGACGGCGAAGTAAACGGACAGGATTTAGCGCGGAGATTCACCCTTCGCTAAACTCCGCCCCCCGTGGTTACTGTTGCTAGGCATGTAGAAATATTTTCATTCTGAGATTTTGCTGGCTGCCAATCGCAGATTTTAGCTGTTAGCTAGCTAGCTAATTAAGCTAATTCGTTGAGTTGTTCAGAAAAGCTCTCTGACTGACTTTTAGCTAAACATTTCCAGCTCAGGTCGACATAGTCTCGCTTTGCCAGACCTTCCTCCACAGCGCTGCGATGGAGGGTGTCGGGAGAAAAATGTGCTGTGGTTTATTGGCATTTCTTTAAACCAATCACAATCTGCTTCATGGGCGGCGCTAAGCGCTGGACTGAGCCGCAGCAGCTGCAAAATAGCCTCGGGAAGGAACTTGTTTTGGTGGAACATGTGTTGTTTGTCAAAAGTTGTTTTTGTCAAGCAACAGAAAACTCAGATTTAGACCCCAGATAGTCTAGCTAGCTGTCTGGATTTACCCTGCAGAGATCTGAGGAGCAGTTAACCATAGTCCTCATAATTTATGAGGACTATGGTTAACTGCTCCTCAGATCTCATAATTTATGAGGACTATGGTTAACTGCTCCTCAGATCTCTGCAGGGTAAATCCAGACAGCTACTGTAGCTAGACTATCTGTCCAATCTGAGTTTTCTGCTGCATGACTAAAACAACCTTTGAATGTACACATGTTCCAGGCTATTTTGCCAGGGCTCCGTCCGATGCTTTGCGCCACCCAAGACGATTGTGATTGGTTTTTTTGGGGGCATTTTAGGCCTTTATTTATAGGACAGCTGAAGACATGAAAGGGGAGAGAGAGGGGGAATGACATGCAGCAACCCACGGCCGCTGCGTCAAGGAGTAAACCTCTGTATATGGGCACGCGCCCTACCAGGTGAGCGCACCCAGGCACCCACGATTGTGATTGGTTTAAAGGAATGCCTATAAACCAGAGCACGTTTTTCTCCCATCCCGGAATGCTGTGTGGACTAGCCAGACCCTCCTCTGCAGCGCTGTGGAGGAAGTTCTGGCAATGCAAGACTAAGAGGAGCCTAACAGCAATTATTTTGCCCAGGGACCCCAAACGGCTTCATCCGGCCATGCATCCTGTGACTTAGTATTTAACTTTAGCCATTTGATAAGAGGTGGCCCTGAGGACTGAGCAAACTCCATACGCTGATTAAGAACGTAAGATGTGATTAAAAGCTCTGGGAAAAGCTGTAAGGGGATCTTGAATTATGTTATTTTGTCAGACTAATATTACGTATCATCTTTTACTTTTTCGCCAAAGAAAAGCAAAGATGTGGGCGGTAAATCAGATGCACAGAACCATTGCATTACATTACATTTCATTTAGCTTTTATCCAAAGCGACTTCCAATGAGTGCATTCAACCATGAAGGTACAAACTCAGAACAGCAAGAATCACTTTGACGAAGTGCATTAGCTTTAAAGGGATACGCCACCGTTTGTTGAAATAGGGGCCTATACCGGTCTCCCCTAGCTGTAGATAGGTGGGCCAAGGCATTTTTGTGCATGCATTGTTTTAGTCCAGTGCAACACCGGCAGCGCCGCTTAGTTAGCTCGTAGTAGGAATGGAATTCTATGTTGCCGGTTAGCATGTTGTGAGTAAAAGTGAGCCAACAAAAGACAACAAAACAACCTAATTACTTGCACTGAGACAAAAAATGCGTTGGCCCACCTATCTACAGCCAGGTGGTAGCCCATGATAAGCCCTATTTCAAAAACGGAAACGTATGCATTCCTTTAAAAAAAAAAAAAAAAAAAATGAACTATATGAGAACGACGTAACATGCCACGTATGGCGTTAGCGTTAGCATGCTAACGCTAACACTACGAGCTAACGGTTGTGGTTAGCCAGCTCATTTCGGACTGTGACGTCACAGTCCGAGACTTTTGAACAGCTCACTAGGAGACTGAAGGCAGGACACATTCAGAAACCGTATCTCACTCAAAACAGCATGGATGGATTTTTTTCTAAGTTTGTATGTGTGTGGAAGCACCAGAGACACAAAAGAACACCCCAAATCCCTGAAAAGGTGTTTTTTTCATAATATGGGCACTTTAAAATTCCAAACACAAAGAAAGCTGAAGGTAACAGACATCCGGCCGAAAAGAGGGACATCCAGTGGAATTTCCGGTGGCAATGGAGCAATCCCCGAAGTGGAATGTCGTGGATATAGACTATGGTCGACACATAGACTGCCTGAGGAAGACGATGTAATAATAATAATAATAATAAATAGACAATGAAATTAATAATTAAGTGATGAATATATTAACATGAAATGATAAGGGGCATTTTTTTTTTTTTTTTTTTTTTTTTTTTTAAATCGGCTTGAGAGAATATTAAGTTGAAATCACAATGTGTTAAATTAAGGCGCAGTGGCGGCGGGCACTAACTTGACTCTGCCAGATGGATTGCTTCGCATTTGCTCGGCATATCCATCTGGGAACTTTCCGTTGGAGAACTTTTGGGAAGGGGCGGAAATACTGGTTAGCTGATTGGATGAACCATCTGTCTATCACCTATGTTGGTGATAGACGGGCCAAATCAACCAATCAGATCCACGAAGCGTATGAAAATACAAGCCTGCTGCTGCAGGCAAAGCATAGCTCGTTAGCTCAGCATGCAAGCAACATGTCGGTAAAGGATATTTGCCGTTTGTGTAACGAGAATTTAGGAATAAAAGCCACCATTTCAGGTTCCCGCTCCATATTCCAAAAGAAGGATCCAAGAGAAAAAAAGCATTAGCGAGTGGCTAACAGAATTAGGGCTACCGCTGTCTGAAAATACTGGTTAGCTGATTGGATAAACCATCTGTCTATCACCTCCTAACCCACCTCAAAACCAACGTTGATTGGCCCGGTCGTTTGGCTAACGGCTCCAAATTTTCTCTATCTCAAGATGCCAGACTGATTGTCAGTACCCGATCCGTTCCACCTGCACAATCCGTTCTGCGCATGTGCAAGATGACACGTATGCCATGACATAGGCGCAGATGATAATGCTGCGTTCATTCCACCACCACCTTGGAATAACGGCATCGCTTCCACCTGCACGATCCGTTCTGCGCATGCGCAAGATGTTCACACGCTAGCCTCCAGCTAACGTTAGTTAGCTAATAGCTAATTCGGCGGACCACTAGGTGATTATAGCGGTAGCTAACGGTTAATATAGCGGTCTGCCGTTAGCCTCTACCGGGAAGCTAACGTTAGTTTAGCTAACGGTTAATTTGGCTAACCGCTAGCTGATTGCAGCGGTCTGCCGTTAGCCTCCACAGTTAAGCTAACGTTAGTTTAGCTAACAGCTAATTCGGCTAACCGCTAGCTGAGACAGCATGTAAACTTTAAAAGACCCTCAAAATAAAACTTGAAAACGTTAACATATATAACAGCTGTTACGTCAGTTCTACTTGTGTGCTAATTTAAAATACAATCACTCAATACTTGTCTTTATTGTTATTACTGTAATGTCTTAATTTAGCTGTAGCCTGCTTTTCCCATTAAGTTCAACTTAACGTTATTTTAGACTGAATCTAGCTGCAGAAACAACGTAACCAGTGGGGCGGTGCCTGTTATTTCGAGGTGGCATGAACGCAGCATTATCATCTGCGCCTACGTCATGGCGTACGTGTCATCTTGCACATGCGCAGAACGGATTGTGCAGGTGGAACGGATCGGGTACTGACACTGATCTGCGAGTGGAAAACTGGAGCTCGCGAGATCAGGACGGTCTCACGAGGCTAGGCGGGCACCATCTTGTGAGGACATGCTCTGTTTATCTGTGCCTGCTACAGTGTAGTTACATGCCTACCTTGTTTTATTTGACTTAATAGTTGTTTAAAAAAACAATCAAATCTGATGGAAGCAGTGAAGTATAGGCTAACTACCATAGCCATACTCTTTCACTGCCCATGCAACCATTTGAACAGATTGATGATATCTGACACAAGACATCTATGATAGTAGGCTACAGTGAGTACACTGAGCCAAATCTGCACTGATCTAAATTCTGTTTTCTCAGAAACATTACAAGGTTGTGCAACAATCCATCTTCCTGAATTTAAATTTTCCACTGACCATAGGTCAACCAAGGTGCTGTTCACATGTTTCTCAGAAAATCAATAGGTTGCTGGAACACTGGAGTCATCCCAAAGCGGTGAATACACTGGAGTTGGCAAATCAGGCAAAAATGTAGTACTTTAGAAATGTAGGCCTATGCAAAGTTGCTTAGACATGAGTTTGCATACATGCATGAGTACCCACAACACAAAAAAGCATGCCTGTTTGTGTTGTGGATAATGTGCCTTAATAAATGGTCTGTAGAAAAGTTTTAAGCACAATGAGCCAGTTAATGATTACTGCACACAATTCCAAATTGTACAGTTCTGTAGTTCTTCATTTTCTTTCATGAGCTTTGACCCTCACCAGATTGCTTGAGGCGTGAAGAGAAAATAAAAATATTTCCATTTAACAAAATCTGCTGTTGTTCAAGGCATTTTAAAATCTACTTCTGTATCTATACTGTAGTTCAGTGCAGTTCTATTTTACATCCTGTGCACTTCTTGTAAAAAACGACCAGGTCTCTTATTTAATTAGAACACAAAATGTATCACCATCCATACGCACAGGAGACAAGCGTTTTCACTGGCAATAAATTGAGCTAAGACCTTATATATGGTAATCAGTGGCAGAAGAGAGGACAACATTCCCGTCTCCAACATTTTAAGGACATAACATCAGAAGTGTCCACCTGTAACCTGCTTAGAGTTCAGATATCTTCTGATTTGTTACGGGATGCCCACATCAAGTATATTCTCCCAATGACATGGCCAGGGATACATTACTTCAGTGTTGCCGAAAAAAGCTGGTCTCCCATGTGACGTTCTAAAACAAATATACCTGACTTTCATTCGTCCAATCCTTGAGTATGCCAGCCCAGTTTGGGGTGGGCTGAAAGGCGTCTCCGAGGAGCTGGAGAAGGTACAAAAACGAGGATGCAGGATTATCGGCATTCCGTCTTCTTTTCTATCTCTGAGTTAAAGTTGTGATGAGGCCACCCTGTGCACCCCCACCAAAATACTCAAGGACAGTTCAGACCCCCTACACAGTTTTCTGCCTGCAGTCTCAACACCCACTTGCTCACTTTGTTGTCATAGAAGGAAATTCCTTCTTTTTTTAAATTTTTTTTTATAAATTACCTATTTATTGGAGTCTATGCTCTTAATTTTTTAGAATGTTTTTGCTTATTTTGTTAATTACTTGCAGCAAAGGTCATGCTCACCAAAATTATCAGCTCAAACCTAAGGTTTTCACATTTCGTAATGTCACCTTATCAGAGTTTAAGGTTCATTGTTATGGCTGCAAATATGAGTGTCATCCCTACAACAGTGCACCTATGCCATCACCATTTTGTTGATCTTATCAGGCACACAAACGTATGGACCCACAATACACAACTCAGGTACGTATTTGCAAATGTTTATTGCAAAAAGTCAGAATAAACTTACAGGCAAAGGTATCCAAAAGTGGCAGGCAAAAGGGAAAATCCAAACACAGGCAGAAGTCGAAATCCAAGGAATAAACAAACAGATAAGCACACTAGGAAATAACGCTCGAAGGCTGTACACAGGGGAAGCAGACAATCTTGCACTGGGGTAAGGGGAAGACCGAACTTAAATACACTAAACAGAAAGGACAATGAGACACAGGTGCAAAACATTAGGGCGGGGATAAACAATCACTGACAATAGGAAGTAAACAGACAACACAAGAAGCAACAGGGAACCTTCACAATAAAACAGGAATGTGAACATAACCTGAAACAAAAACAAATCAAAAACAAAACACAAACGTGACACAGGAGCGGTACGTGACAGATCTTTAACATTGAGATATTTGTTTTTATAGTGGTACTCAAAAAAAAATTTTTTTTACATCAAGGACCCCTAAACTGACACAAATTAGACCATTGACCGCAATCTGATAAGACTTTGTCCCAGGGTCCTCTACCTCAGTGGTTCCCAACCTGGGGTCCAGGCATCCCTTAGGGGGGCGGCAAAGATCTTTATCTGGTTTAAGGTTGAGGTAAAATAAAATGTTAAACAAATTATGATAATACACTAAAATATAGAATGTATACAAAAGTCTGTATAAAAACTATATATTTTTGTTCTCGCTTAAAATTGTAGGCAGGCTACTTAGTAGGCCAAACCTCCGGGACCTCTTAACCTGTGACCCTTGCCGTCATCAGGTCAGCTGCTAGCTGCTATCATCCTTGTTTTTCCTGCCGCCACAGCATCACTATTTTATGAATGAAACATGGCGGAGAAACGTAAAAGTGCTGATAACTCCTTTGTATCAAAAAAGAAAGTAAGGCTCTATCTCGAAAGTTACCTCAACTTCGGTTTCGGGGGGGCTCAGCTTTTCTTAGACATAAGTAGGGGGGCGCCAAGGAAAAAAGGTCGGGAACCACTGCCCTACCTGATAGAATTTTTGCTTTTAGATGTTTTATTACATAAAGTGAATGAAACCCATGAGAGAAATAGCCATACAATCTGTCATTGTGTTACTTATGGATGAAATTATAGTGAAAATAAATGATTCCCCTTTTTGTTGGGTCCCCGAACCCCACTTTGAGAACCACTGGGATATGACACAGTATGGCACCCAAAAAATCTGAAAATAGTTAAATAGTAAAATCAGATAGTAGGCTTCCAGATACAGATGCTAGAAGGGAGGAGGTGGTAGAGGAGATGAAATATACTGACAAAAAATGACAAAACAACAAAGACACTGAATCCTACTCACATCAGACAAAGCTACTCATAATTCATCTATGGATTTAGCCCCTTAGTACAGAAACTGCTGAATGATGCTGTTTTATTGTTGTAACGCTACAACTGTAAATCTGTACATTGTCAGAAACTTTTCTGACAATGTTGTCAGAAACTTTTCTGACAATGTTACCATGGTAACACAATAGTTTGTGGTGAGATATTGACCTTTTACTCAGAATGTGACAACTGTGACCTAAAATCACAGCCTGTTTGACGTGACGTGGCACTTAAAGCCTCCTCTGACTCAAGAGCTGTGTGACAAGACTTACATTATTTATCATCAAGCAAAGTTAGAGAAGTCTGCCATCGTAGTCATAGTCTTGGGCACTCATGTTGTGTACTTTTTCGTGTGGGTTTGGACTGAACAAAAGAAAGCAGTAGCAAACTGATTCAATATGCATGCCTGGTATACTATGCATGTCTGAGCATTAAAAAGACAAATACACAATCAAAGTTATTCAACCCTGTGATGAGCAAACCCAAAGGCAGCTGAGAGCCTAGCAAGTGAAGCCCACTGGATGCCATGACGAAGGCCTGCTGCGCCAGGGGGCTTTCCACTTGTTCCAGACAACATCTGGCAACCTTACACATCCAGAAGTGTCCCCTGGGTGTGGACGCTGCCAGGCCTGCTCTCCCTTCTGAATCCCGAGGCCAGCCACAACCTGCTGCAGCTGGACCTTGGGGCACTCCGTCTGTGGCCTGCTTCTAATCAAAAACAGTCACAGTTGGCAGACAGCACCCGCAGTTATGATATTATGAGACAGCAGCAGACCTTTTGAGATCCTGTTTGTCATTTGGGGTGGGTCCCAGAACTCAGCTAAGAATTTTAAATAGGGATGAGCACAGACTTCGCTATCATTGTCAATAAATGTTCACTGCACTGGCTATCGCCTTTGTATTACCTACATTCCCTCACAGATTACACTGAATCTGCAACGCTGTTGATAATTTATAAAATACCTCCCTTATGTACTCCTCTAAAAATATGAACTTCACTAATAATGCATGAAATATTGATCTTTATTACATTTACTCACATATTTTCGTGAAAATAAATGCATTAAGGGTAACTTTGAATTTATAATCTATATAATATGTGATCCTACATTGTGTTATATGTACAGTATGTATGTCAAAATATAGTATGTGTGTGTAAAGCACATCATAGTTTTTCCAATATTTTACAAATATATTTAAAAAGCCAACATATTCTTCAACAATGACAAATGACAGATAATTAAAGAAATGTTGTTATGGAGCTTCGCTGCTCATCAGAAAATCAAAACAGACAATTAATTTGATATGATTCTGTGTCTTACCCCAACCATTAAAGGGTTGATTTGAACATCATGCTTGGCTGGACTGCCTGTAACCACGGTGTATTAAAATAAAATGATATCTTCAAACCAGCTATTAAAAGTTTTGCATTTTGAATACATTTTAAGAAATACTAGAATAATAATTCATGTGTCTAATGTGGGTTAAAAAGTAATATAATTTTAGAAGGTTTTGACCTTTTCAGATCAATATTGGCACATAGACATACACTTGTTGCAATTGACAAACAGTGGATAACACCATCTTATCATTTGACAACACTCCATCAAAGAAAATGTGTAGATTTCCTTAGGTAAGGGTACAAGTAATAGACTGATTGATTACTAATCCGACATGTACCTGATCAATATTTTTTTGTCTATTGTACCTTGTTTTCTTTAGTACTTTGAGCATGCGCATATGAAAAAAAAGTGGTGCCACATGGCCAAGACTGCATTCTAAAAATACCGTATTGGCCCAAATATAAGAAAATATTTTTGATTTCTTAATCATCATATACATGTTTTGATTGGAGAGAGTGTTGCATTATTGTTGCTAAGCAACACTTTTTTTAAAGTCCATAATATATGTCGTTAAGAGTTAGTCAGCCCAAAAATGGTTAGGCCCACTTCAACCTATGGGCTTTTCTGACAGGTAGTGTAATGTGTTTTACTGAAATACATTTGACTACAGAAAATGTATCATATGTGACTGATAGACAAGCCACACAGAGGTGTGTTAATGGAAGTATTTAATAATTAAATTTATAATAATGTGTATTGTTTATTGATCCCCAGTGGGGAAATTACAATTTACACTCTGTTTTGTTAGAAATCACTACACACAGGCCTGAAATACACACAGACATGCTCAGGACCTATTCATGCACAAATGGAGAGATGTCAGAGTGAGTGGGCTGCCAGTGCTGGACCAGCACCCTGAGTGGTTGGAGGGTACACTGCCTTGCTCAAGAGCACCTGGCAGCACCCAGGAGGTGAAATGGCATCTCTCCAGCTACCAATCCACACTCTGTACTTTGTTCCGTACTGGGATTTAAACCAGCGACCCTCCGGGTTCCCAACCCAAGGCCCTGCAGACTGAGCTACTGCCACCCCTAAAACAAAAAGAATATATATTATATTCTGGTCAACACGGTAGATTTCTTTGCTGTGCGATTACTCCATCTGAAATGAAGTATATTACAGTACATGACTCTTGATTTGTGAAAAAAAGTGAGAATCAACATCCCTACTTTCCTAGCCTGGGTGACACCAGACCCTTTTCAGGTGTAACTCAGAGTGGGTCTGGGCAAGCTTCATTCATAGCCCATTTCCAAAGGGGCGTCACCAACGGACGCTGCTGAAATGCCTCTGGACGCAATTGGATAGTCCTTCAACCAATCAGACCAGACGTAGCAGCGACAGCAGCATCAACGGGTTGCACTTCGGTGGCCGTCATGTTGAATGTAAACAAAAAGCCGCTCGCCATCGCTGCGCTATCGTCAACGGTTGTGATTGGTGTATCGATTTGGAAAAATTGGAAATGGGCTTGAATGGGCTCTTGGCCAGACTCTTTATCCCATCAAATTTGCCAGAAGTTCATCAGGGTTTTCCCAGGCTACTACTTTCCATCATCAGCACCTTTGAAATCATAGCCCAAGCTCTTTAAACACAAGGCCTTTCAATAAAAAGATGCTGTCAACATCTGAGCAAATCAAGACAAATATGCCTTCTTGTTTGAATCTGCAATAATAACAGTGGTGATTCACACACTGGTTTCAGGTTCCATAAAAATCTGACCACTGGTGTCTCAGTTATCATGCATTACACCGACAAACAAATGAACCAGAATTGTAGTGCAATGGTTATCTGTGTTACTTTGAGGCTACAGAGTAAATCCAAGCTGTCCAAGAGGCAGCTGGCTCCTCATTTATCTAAGATTTATATCAGTTTGCAATGAATTCATCTTCATATAGCAAATCAAATGTGATGATAGCACATTCATGTGATGTAATAAAGTACAAAGTATGTCAGGTAACACACCAGAAACACAAAACATTTGACATACCACCTTCGAATGATGCATCACTGTGCAAATCTCTTGCTTAAAGACACATGGGATGGACTGCTCTTACTGTTGAGGTTAATTGATTTTCAGTTGCTTAATTTAAAGAGGGAGTTTGTTTTTCTGATCACAAAGCTGAAAGACGAGGGCCAGCGGTTCTCTTGGGGCTGCGCAGCGCATTCCTTGTATAAAGCCCTCCAAACACTGGCCAGTTATTAAAATATAGAAAGAGATAAAAACTCCCTCAGCAGTGAATTATATCCTTTTGTTGTGCTAAGGGGCCTTTCTGTGAGGGCTGAGTGTATTTTATATTACTCTCAACAATTGAGGCATGGAGAGAAGGGTCACTTGAGGACAAACTGCTTTTTAATCGCAGCAAGTTGGAGCTATTTAATTTATTTCCTTTGGATTTTTTTGCAGTTTCTATAAGAACTTTCACAGCAAACCATGCACAGACCACTACACATGTGTGAACACACAAACACTGACTCATTATGGCCAAGCGCTGATGGCGTACCATGTGGTGTTTGTGGGCGGCCATTCCCTATGGCAGCATGTGAATTACATAATAGCAACCTGTGAGTTTGTTTTCATTTACGGACAAGTCATTAAGAGCTGTGTGTTAACGCTGCGCAGACTGTGAATTAGACCTTATCGCCCTTCCAAATGATGCAATGCTCACAGCCTTGAGAGCAATGTAGCATATTGCTCAGAGCAAAGAGTGAGCTCTTTAGAATTAATGTGTTAAAAATGGCAGCAGACGTTGAGGCGTTCATAATAGTTTACCTGATAATAGGTAAATCAACAATGCACCGCAAAGCTATGTTTGAATGCTAAATGGTTGGGGGAACATAATGCCCAATTGCTGAGAAATAATATAAATATTCAACATCTCATGACACGGTCTTCTTGTGTCATATGGCTCTGTGTCATGGTTCGAGTCCTCACCGAGCTCAAGAGAAGCCAACATATCTTCAATAACCTTTCCTTCCCATGTTCTTTCAAGGTGAGCACTTCAAGAGTCTAATAACATTACCGAGACAGGAAGAGATTAAGTTCTTTGCACTTTGAACTGGATGATTCTCTTGACTGCCTCTGCTCAATTCCACTCTCTACATCAAAGGAATTGGCAGGCTTCCGAACAAAGTCAATCAGAGCTTTATTTATATATTTATTTATTTACTTCGGAAGGCAGCTGTCCTACATCCAGCATGATAGCTGCATAAAAGGCCATTAATCATGCACATGTAGAGAAATAATTATCCAATTTCACATTAATGTCTCGCAGCACTGCAATCAGAGAGGGCAAGAGATTACTGTGTTTGTTGTCAGTGCCGTATCCTCCTCCAGCAACTCGTTTCAAAAGGCTAATCATGAGTTAGTTGGCTGCATATCTGTGTTAGGAAACCTTACAAGTCACGTTATACTGCCTTAGAGGACATTGGGGAGTGACAGTAAACTCTCTTCAAAGAAAAAAAAACTTCATTTGATACAGAGCTGATGCCAGACAATATGTGGAATCTACGTGTGGGCTGTCAGCACAAACCACTACTAATGTGACCGTTCCCCTGCTTATCAAATGTTGGACACAAGAGACAACTTTTTGCTTCCCCACAAAATAGTCAATATAACCAATACCACAGTCAAAAACAGTCGTTTTTTTCCCCTTAACCATAGCAGTGTCAGATCAGAAAATTCAGATAATAAAATAAGATCATTATTTGTGCACACATGTTATTGTCTCCTGCAACTAGACAAAAAACTAAACTTGGCTCCTGTTAGTATTGTTGCTGGACAATTTACAACTTCATCATCCTTGTTAGTACATGGTGCCGTTACATATACCCCAACATTTGTAGCATTGTTAAACTCCAACCTCAGCAGGTCTAATCAGCCACATAACTAAAAACACTGTGTGGGTGTGCAGAGCCTTTAATATATTCTACAGTACAGCAATATATCACATTGTTGTTGTAGTAGCTGTTTATTTACAAATAAATGCAGTAAAGTAAAACAAATACACAATTTCACAGGTGTGTAAAGTAGCATTAATTGGAAATGCTCAAGTAAAGTACTCGTACCTCAAACGTGTTATTAAGTACCGTACTTGATTAAATGTACTTTCAACCTCTAACAGTAGAAAATGTATGTTTACAAGAAGCTAATATACAACATACTCTGGCACTATGAGTCATGAATTCACAATTAATACCAATACACTTACTGTAGTTAGACAGCAACAGCATAAGACCAGAGATTAGACCAGCCAGCAGATGCCAAGACATCGCCTACAAGCAGACCGATGAAGCAGCCAGCAGCATACTGCCAAGCATACAAACAGCGACTGAACAAAGGCCGAGCATCAGCTCACGATATTCTTCTGGCTTAAGTGGTGTTGGAGGCCGACAGCTGATATGAGGAATCAAAAAGAGACGCTGAAAAGCAGCAGCAGCAGCAGCAGGGGAGTGCGTCACAAACGTGATTATTCCCCCACAAAGTCGTCCATAACTGTTGGTAGGCTTGTGAAATGCTACATTTGCAAAGGAGCCTTGCAGTAGCCCTAAATAGTTTAAAAAGACCGCTTTATTGCAAAGGCTGCGTTAGATATATATTACAGCAAGAAGAGTACGTCATACAGTATATGCGAGTGAAGCAACACCACTCAGTTGTCTGCCATGTTAAACTGGGCATACTATACATGATTTGAGCCTGTTTCAGAGTGCTTCATTATCTTCAAAGCCTAATGAAAATACACAATATTTAGATGGTGCATTCACTGCAGATAATCTACACATTCTCAGAGAAATTTCAAGAACTGCAGCTTTCATAATCTTCTGAATACGAGAACGTACTTAGTTTTTTTTCTTCCTTTTTTTATTCATAATGTCCTTGACTGCAACAAAGATTGAACTCTTCTGTCTCAGTTTTGAGGACTATGAATGAGAGCATGTCACTTTTAAAATGTATTTTCACACACTCTGCATGTGTTAGTGAATTTTGGGAACGTGAGTTGGAAGAAGAAGAGTGTATGTGTGTGTATTTCTATCATGAGCTGGATTGATATTTTGTTCTTTGTCCATTGTCCAGAAACGTGACTGAAGTGTGTCATAGCCTGTATTGCAAAATCAGACTCACAGATTTCACATTTATTAAATGTCTTTTCTGTCCGTCTTGCTTGCTTCCAGACTCATGTGTGTACTGTATGTGGCCGTGTGTAAAACGGGTGTGTGCTGTCCTTGTGTGGGAGTTGTTTGGGCCACTGACAGCTCATGGTGATGAGCAGGTAGCCAGCAGCAGGTGGCACGCATGTAGGGAGGAGGGATGGTGAGAACACAGGAAGAGATGCCCTGTATTTTGGACGCTGTGACTATCTGAGTGATTAAACAACTATGGGACTGTGTCATGCGGGGTGAGTGTGGCTCCATTCAGAGGCTGTAAGTGTTCAGCATCCACTGCACTCACAGTAGGTAGAACTCTAAAGTAATGAAATACCAAAATGGTGAGTAGGAAGGTGTACAAAGGATGATCTGGGTAGTGAAACATGTTTGTTAGTAGGATGTCCAAGAGCTGATAAGGCCTAATTGGTGTAATTACATCGCCAAGGATCTTGAAAGTAGGTATGTGAATTAGGGGTGGGGGAAAAAATCGATACAGCATAGTATCGCGATATGTTTCGTGGCAATACTGTATCGATACACAGACGCCAAGTATCGATTTTTTATTATATATGTCTTGGTCAGTTTGTCTGCTTGACAATCTGATTTTGCACCAATAAAATTGAAGTGAGATGAACAAGCAGAGAAATGTATCTTTTCACATAAAACAGATGTTGACAAAATTGTCCTTTCGGGACATCATTTGAAATTGGGAAAAATCTGAAGTTGGAAAAAAGGTAATACATTGCAATATATCGCAGAATATTGCAATATGTTTAAAATCGCAATAATATCGTATCGTGACATAAGTATCGGGATGATATCGTATCGTGAGACCTCTGGTGATTCCCACCCCTAATGTGAATTAATTTAAGACGTCACTGTGAATGTGTGCTCTCATATATATTCACATACTACATCCACCAGTTCGAAGCTGTCTTAAAGTTAAGATGAACACTGTGTGACAACAGTTGTGTAATGAATATATAAATAAATATCTTTCAAAATTGTCGCTGACAAAGAGTTTTGATGCAATTCTGGTAATATTGAGGCTGTACTTTGGGGTTTTGTTGTATTGGAATTGCATCATATTGAGAGGAGTTTCTCATATTTTTTGTGCATAACACCACAAAGTAGGCTACATTCGCAGCGTTTCTTTTTCTCTGTAAATCAGTGTCTTTGTTTGTGCGGACAGAAATTCTGATTGACATTTGTAAAGTGCAAAGTGTATCTCTGAAATGTATTAATTTAGATGGGAAACTCAACTTTGGATAAGAGTCCAATCCCTGCTGACTTCTTAACCCTCGCTGAAGGCGCTTAAAAAAGTAAAGTTACTTCACCCCAGTGCTCACCAGTTGCAACATGAAAGGGAAATAACTTTATCCCATCAACTTTGAAGTGAAAGTTGTCATCTCTGCTCAGTCTTCAGTACTCCCACTTCACCTCTGCCAGTTCCTCGCTCCTCGCTCATTGAGGTGGGGGTTGCGCGGGGGGGGGTGGTGGTGGATGGGAGAGAAAAGGTTGCTATGGTGATCGTCTGTCCCTTATCCCAGGGGACCTGTCTTATTAGATATTGCCTTCCTTAGTAGTGACTTCACCGGTCGTTCCCTGTCAGTGCTGGCACTGTGCCCATTGTACGCTGAGTGTGCATTAATGCCGGCTGACATTTAGCTCTTAGGCCCTGTGAGCAGATATTGTAGGAGATGACGGCTGTGATGGGCAGCGCAGTAATACTGCACACCACATTAAGAAACCACACCGCGTGAGCTATCACTGTCCTTCGTTTGAGATTTTAAGTCAAACATCTTGAGGAAATAAAGATTGATGAGGCACTTTTGGAAAATAAAAATGTTTTTCTGCTTGATAACAGCCATGCTGAGCTTGATTCATAATCTGAACTGAGCCAACGTCTGGCTTTGAAGTTTTTTTTCATATTCTACAATTCTTAGCAGGTATCTGACAGACGCCTGCTCCCTTGTCTTAGTTTGACAAAACATGAGGGGAGCTCCAAACAAAATCTGCTTTGATACTTTTCACTGTCTATCACTGAGGGTAATGGCTTCATCTTGTCACCTAACAAGCATTTGCCTGCATATTTCTAAATATATAGAACCGATAACATCAAATTATGTTACACATGCAACAGCATAGCACTGCTGTATACTTGGCTGTAGAAAGCATTCTCTTTTTTCTAAATATCGTTCTCTCTCTTTGGGTTATTTTGAGATGGGATCCCATCCTAAAAAAGGCTTTGAGATCATAGTTTACTTCGAAGGTTTGACATGTTTCCACATAAAATCGGTATCGGGGTGAGATGTGTGTCAGCAGGGATTGGATTTGAATACAAGAAAATGTTTGACACATAGTGAAGTTTTTACATACCGTGCCTACCTCTATGGACGCATACATTTGTCCCACTCTGACTGCAACTGGCACTTTGAGAAACTGAAACAGAAAACAGAACCATGAATTTAACATGCCATTTGTTTCACTTGCTGTTCCTGTAAAACTGTTATCCAATGGTTATAGAATAACCTCCAGCCAGCCAGATTAAAGCAAACATCAAGGATTATTCTAAGTACTATTTGGCCCAGGTCGCTAATATTATACTTGCCATCAACGCACAAAAAATGTAGCCACAATTAAACTTGAACAAGAGTTCCCAGTAAAAACTCAACTGGCTTTATTATTAGCAGTGAACAAATAAAGTAATTACAGCAGCACCATGTCCTCATATCAGCAGCCTTAGGTGCACTATCAGCCTGACAGAACGAAAACCTGTTATTATTGACTGGATCTACAAGAGCAGTTTCCAAACTAGAAATGCAAAAAATATTAAGTAAAAGAAAGGCATTATCCTTAAATGACAGCAACCTGAGCCAAAGAAAAAGCTCCATAAATCAAAGTGCACGGACTATATATAAATAACACTTCAGATAAAGACATTCTTTTATGAGCATGACTAACTATCAAGCTAGAGACAACCTATGTCTATATTCAGTATGGCCTTGGTGCCATTCAGCATCAACCATCATATTTTCACAGCAAGACGTGTGTTTAATATGTCTGAACTACGTCTTTCATTTGAATACATTCATCTGATCAGCATCATGGCACGAAGTCATATTCTATCAAAGGCACAAATACTGTCATCACAAGAGTCAAGTTTTAACTAATGTCACGAAGCGTGCTGTGTAGAAAATGAAAGTAATTTCCTTAATTGCAAATCAATGGGTAATGAGAGAAGTCAGTGGAGCTGGTTTTACATTCAAGTCACACTATCAAACTTCTGATTTGAGCTGTGGATTTCAGTTGGATTTACTAATCCTTAATGTTTGACCTTAGACCAAGTGTGCCCTATTGGAAGAAAATAATATTTATTCAAACAAATTAAGACTGCATAGAGAGTGCAAAAATCCAATATCCAGACGTTATCTAGAGACCATCTTGCGATGCATGGGATCACAGCCGCAAGGCCAAATCATGCTATGGGCGTAAAGTATGGGGAGTGGGGGGGGGGGCTTGCTTGCTTCCTACCCCCTTACTTCCTGCGCCCTTGCTCGGACCACAACCTTCTTTAAACTCGGCCTTCATTATGATCTCAACTATGCACGTGTTTCATGACTGTATCTTGCACGGTTGTGATGCTATCTCGATGACAAAGACATATAAACACCTGACAAAGTACTCCAAACTTCCTCTGTGGTAGCCCCTGCTACAGAAATGTTGCCATGATCACACACACACACACACACACAAAACACACACACACACACACACACACACACACACACACACACAGACACACACACACACACACACACACACACACACACACACACACACACACACACACACACACACACACACAGGCCCGGGCAGGCAAAGTGTTTGCTCCTGATGATATTGCGGTCAGCAGTGTGTGAAACTTTAATAACACAGTTGATGTCAGGCGCCACATCAGACTATATCAGCCGTGTCGGGTAAAAGTGAAGTCCCCTGCCATGTATGAGCTCTCCATGCTTCACTAACACAAGAAAACACCTACAACAGGAAACAGTGCAGCAATGATCCCTGTATCAACAATAACTGGTCTTTTTTATCCATCAGAGAGCTGGTTTTGTGTTCCACTGGACACTGTCATTGTTGATTTTCTGATTTGAGCTGAAAACAGAACTATGGATGTAGTGGGCTTGTTTATATATGATTGTAATCAGTAAATGTCATGGGAAAAAAATGCACTCATTAGTGATGAATAATATTAAACAACACGGCAGCAAAGAGGCTATTTAGTCATGATTGATGCAGCCCTGTTTGTCACCTTCTGCTGACCTGTATTTTTTAAAACGCAGATAACACAGGTAAACCCTTTTGGAGAACTAACTTTAAGCTTCCGCGCATTTAAACAAGTGATAAATGAAACGGACCCAAAGCTTGACTTGGATCCACTGGGATAGTGATGACGTGGCCTGAAGCTGAATAACCGGAGTGCACCGATGATGTGCGGAAGAGCCAGTGCGCACCTCCCCATGATCTGGTTGAGCAGCGTCGCTGTCTTTTCAGCACCACTCACTGACAATCCAACCAACCGGAGAGGCAAAACAGGCTGAACTGACTTCCCTACCTGCTGTGGATTTTTCTCTCTCTCAAGATAACAAATCAGTACAACTTTTTTTTTTGTCTTCCACTAAAGGAAGACAAAAAAAACTATCAAATCCTGATACCGAGTTTCCACCTGCTGAAAGTAAGAATTCAGATTTGTTGGTGTCTTTGTTTCAAACAGGAGCGACCATGTGTTTGGTGGATGTATGATTTTATGATTTTTCACTGCGGATTCACGTTTGTTTTGCTCTTTATGGTTTCACTTCATTAATCTATGTTTGGTAGCCTATTTATTTTTTTTATTTTTTTTATCACACTTTGAAAGTGTAGAACATGCCCGCGACCGCTTCAATTAACGAGCTGTTGTTAAAATAAGTTTATTATTTTACGGGAGATTTTAAACATTCAGTCAGTAATTTTCCTTTAATAACGTGGGATTTGCTTAGGTCCATCTAGTCGGGATGCTGACTTTAGTAGTTGGACTTTTGTACCTGGTCAGTGGACGTACCGTGAGAAGCCAGGAGGCTACAGGTAGCCGCTTCGTGTGCAACGCCATTCCCCCGGGCGCAGAGCCGGGCTGCGGCTACGGTCCTACGGGGAACCGTGTCCAGAGCAGCAGCCCCGTGGAGGACGAGCTGCGGAACACGATCATCCAGCTCCGGGAGACCATCCTGCAGCAGAAGGAGACCATCGTGAGCCAGCAGGGGACCATCAAGGAGCTCAACTCCAAGCTGGCGCGCTGCGAGGCGGCAGCCGACGAGTCGCCGCAGGGCAAGTCCCGGGGTCAGGGCTCCAGACGGAAGGAGTACGGCAAGAACACCATGGGGGACCTGCCCCGGGACCCCGGCGAGACCATAGACCAACTGGGCAAGACCATGCAGAGTCTCAAGGGTCGCCTGGAGAACTTGGAGGTAAGATGGCACAAACGTGTCAGAAAATCACTTTTGTTTAGTTTACCCCCGAAACCAACATCATTATTATTACTTCTATGAATGCCCATCAACAAAGCCAACTGCAGTATATTTTATGTCACACGCGCCTTGGTAATATTTTTCAGTCCATTCGCCATATATGCCTTACATGGGGCATTGCACACACGTCTGATAATACTCTGCGCTGCAGGAGACCTCTCAGGGGGAAGGTGAGATCAAAGGGTCACGTAATAGGCGTGTCACATCAATACGTTTTTAATCATTAAAAGATAAGTCTGATGGCGAAACCAGCTGCATATAATCCATAAGATATGAGCGACACAAAATCGTGTCAAAGGTGTGATCACGCATGTGGTGCAGGGATCATGTATGACTACAGTGTGTGTGTGTGTGTGTGTGTGTGTGTGTGTGTGTGTGTGTGTGTGTGTGTGTTCATTCCACATATTGTGTGTTAGGCTATTTGCAGTTATGTGACTAATTATTCTAAGCAGATGATGAAATTAATTCCCGCAAGTTTCACCTGCATCAAATGCATAATGGTTTAGTGGTTCTTATATTCCTGTTGCTCTGAGAGCTTGATCTCAACCAGCCCTTCCTTCAGCCCCAGGAGACCTCACTTCCGGTGTGTGCATTCATTCCACAAAGCTCAGAGATCACAGCTGATATTGAGGTCACCTATGTGCTTACATACAGCAGAAGGTTGGTATAAACCATGGCTTTATCTCTTACGTCATATTACCAGTGTAGTGCATTTTTCACCATCTGACAGCTCTGTTATCATAAACAATCACAACGCTGTTTATTTAAATTCAAGGTTATTTCTATATACAGAATGCTGCATTGCCGATCCAACCATCTCTCTATCTCTCCACCCCACCCTCCTTCCATGGTTTCTTGTTCTTGATTGGAAGCTTTATTGCCCTGATCAAATCATCGATGTACTGCAGCTGTGAGGATGCATATTATATTGCATTTTAATCCCACATCTATTGATCTGCATCTGCTTAACATAATGATTATTGCAAGACATGGTGTTTCTGATATGCATATATGGCTCCCTGGAGCAGGACCTGTCTCACTAATCAAAACCATCTATTGCATTCAGGACCTTGCAGTTGCTTGCTTCAGCACCAGATTACCTTGGGAAACACTCATTTGAGCTATTCAGATGGCTCCATTGTGTCATGGAAGATTAATCAAACTCTGTCCCAACGTGTGTGAATCCCAGCCAGCAAGGCAACATCAACACAAGCTTTAGAAATGAACATCTGAGGGCAAAAGCACCAACTATAAGCGTGGGCCTTGTTGTTCCCTCTTTATCAAAAACCATCTGCGATCACGCCTGGTGGGAACTCTGGGTAACATTACTCGTGGCACCTACCTTTAATACCCAGCCCAGCTATGGGGGTTTGGCAGGTCACCAATCAAAGTCTGCCGCAGGGACACACTGTCGTCATTTTGATATTGCTGTATCAAAAACAATGGTGCTTAAAATATATCAGGCCTAAAAGGTAGATAAAATCCGTCATCTAACTCGAGTGCACAAGATTAACTGGATTATGGTTTGTATGTGTCCCTCCCTTCTGCCTCATCTATCTATCTATCTATCTATCTATCTATCTATCTATCTATCTATCTATCTATCTATCTATCTATCTATCTATCTATCTATCTATCTATGTCATCTATCTATCTATCTATCTATCTATCTATCTATCTATCTATCTATCCTTCCATTCTCTGTCTGCTGCTGTTTCCTGCCATCTTTCCCACTTGGCCCCCCAGCAGCAGAGTTTGCGCCTCCCCAGCACTAATGTGTCAGCTGGAGGTGTCTCGGCCCTGACTCCCCTGCCACTAGAGCTGCGGGAGCTGCTGCGGCAGCGTCTGGGGGCGCTGGAGACCCAGCTCCTCCGGAAGGTGGCCGATCTGGAGGAGGAGAAGAGCCAGCTCTACAATGACACAGCGGCCCACCGACAACGCACCGAGAGCGCTCTCAATTCCCTCCTGGAGAGGATCACTGAGCTTGAGAAAAGTAAGTGATACAATGGGTGCTGTGAATTGCTGGCCAGATTTAATGCCAGGCTTTTTTTTTGTCTGCCAGATGTAGCACTACTTAGTCAATCTCTGTGCAAATTTGTGATGATGCAAGTAAAAATCTCACAGCACAACTTTTTTTCTAAGGGCCATTCTCGGAGCAGCTCCTAGTCTTGAAAAATAAGGCTTGGAAAGCAACCCTGAATGTTTAATTAGTTTAAGAAATGTCCACACTCCAGGGTATCACTTTGATGGTAGACGTCAGAATAACACAGAATATGTTCCTTTGCCAAAAGGAAAATTATTTTAGAAGATTATCTCACCACTCGCTCACTGGACATGTCCTGTAGGCCCATGTCCCCCGACACTCAGTTGATTCAGTCAGTGGCTGTTTGAGGATGCAAGGTTTAACCAAATTTAATTGCTCACATCTACAAGGAGGAGGGCACGTCAGCACACCCACCTGTAGAATACAATGAGTCAATACAATAACCCCACAATAAATACCTTTGTGAGCCTTACTAAGTTCAATTTACGTCAAGACGGTGCCAGAGAGGCGTTGATTCAATTACAGTGATGTTTGAGGCTTTACGGTGTTGTTTTGTCAGCTGTAAATGTGAGGCTTTTTCCACTGATGATTGCTCTGCAAGGAGTTTGCAACATGCTGTGGTTGTCTCCCTGCTCCCTGCTCTAGGCTTACAATAAAGAACTACCAGGATAAAGTCCAGCACCCCGTGATCTTGAGAAGTTTAAGCTTGAGCTTGTAGAGGAACAGAAATTGGGAGCTTAGAAGTAGTGGCAGCGGACCAGTTTCTATGAAACACATTGCATGAACAAACCACTTTTTCTTATGTATTGTAAACCTTTCATTGAGTGATACAGATGGATCATATAGCCAGAGAAATTGTGATTTTATGTAACAGTAGCTAAGCCTCAAATACTCTGCTAAACCCGTAACACTGTGGGTCATTCCTGCTGAAATATGCAACATGTTACCTTGGTGCAAACCCAGTGCACATCAGTAGGCTATGTGTGTGTGGTTTTCACAATTGTCTCCTTACATTTTCAGTAAGGTTCTCTCTCTCTGTCCATCTGTCTGTCTTTCATGCATTGTCTATCCATGTTTACTCCATTTCTTGTTCATTTCTTTTATTCAGTGTCTTTTGAATATTACATAAAACTCTTTGTAATGGTTCTTTACAGTAACTGACCAACAGCTGCATCATTTACAAGCTGTGATGTGAATGGCCTCAACTGACTAAAGGATGGATACCTGAACCGAGCCCGTCGGGACCCAACGGTACCCGACGGGCGGGTTCGGACAGATATTTAAATTAGAAATGATGTTCGGGTCGGGCTCAGTCACATCAGCGCGATAAGGCATTGAACATTTTAAATTTAAAAAAGCTTATTGTGTAGGTGCACGCCTAACGTGCGCTTGTTGCCCCACGTGCGCTGATGCGCTCATCTGTTGACATTTCCGAATGCCTTCCTACAGTTGCTTAATAAAAGCGGGCTTTCCACACAAACAAATTGACATGCGTCATTACTATGAGAAAAATACGAGATTTTAACTGTGTCGGGCTCGGACATAAATATCTTAAAAGTCCCATGCCATGAAAATGTCACTTTATGAGGTTTTTTAACATTAATATGAGTTCCCCCAGCCTGCCTATGGTCCCCCAGTGGCTAGAAATGGCGATAGGTGTAAACCGAGCCCTGGGTATCCTGCTCTGCCTTTGAGATGGGCCAGTCATTTTTTTGGGATCTTGCTCCTTATGAGGTCATAAGGAGCAAGGTTACCTCCCCTTTCTCTGCTTTGCCCGCCCAGATGATTTGGCCCACCCATGAGAGAGAGACATCATGGCTTTCAAACGAGCAAAGTGGCAGTTGGTAAAGGCCATGTCGGTGTGTCGGCCTGTCAGTCACTCAGTCCACCATTTTGGTCCAAACTGAAATAACTATACTATAATTATTGAGTGGATTGCTGTGACATTTGCCACAGCTATTCAAGTTTCCTAGAGGATGAATTCTAACGACTTTTGTGATCCTCTGTCTTTTCCTGAAACACCAACATGAGGTTGACAAATATCTCCATAACTATTGGATGGATTACTGTGAAATTTGATACAGACATTCATGGTCCTCAGAGGATGAATTTTCATAACTGTTATCCCTGGATCTTTCTATTAGCACCATTGTCATTTATCCAATACTTTGGTTTATAACCAAATACCTGCAAAATTCTGTATACATATGCCTAAGTATAGCCTCACAGAATCACTAGCATGGCTGTAGTGTAGACTCTTAGTCTTGTTGTGTTCTGGGACTGCATTTGGCACATTTGTTTTTCCTCGTGCAGATGGCAGACCAGTTAACAGAATTTCTACCATCCCGCAGCTAAAAAGTTTTCAGTTTTCTCACTGATGTGATATTAGAAGCAGCTGGTCAACCTTTACTGTCACCCTAATCCATTTTGACTTTGCTTTATGTTTACTTTGCTAGCAGCCAACATGCTTCTCACATGTGATTCTCTTTCTCATCCTACATTGAATTTCCTTTCCATGTCTTCATTTGTGTCACCATTCTCAGACACTTCCTGTTACACTCTTCAGCGTCATCCTCAGAAGAAGACTCTTTGAGGATAATACACCAAAGTTAACTTAAAACATGTAACCATATGTAATCATTGTCCATCAACAGATAACAATGCCTTCAAGTCACCCGAGGATTTCAAGGTGTCTCTCCCTCTTCGCACTAACTACCTGTACGGACGCATCAAGAAGAGCCTCCCTGAGATGTACGCCTTCACTGTGTGCATGTGGCTTAAGTCCGGTGCCAGTCCCGGCATAGGAACCCCGTTTTCTTACGGCGTGCCAGGCCAGGCCAACGAGATCGTCCTCATTGAATGGGGGAACAACCCCATTGAGCTACTAGTCAATGACAAGGTAGGGTTATAATTAGAAACTGGCGAACAGTGTTGATGGAGAGGAAAGCGACTTTGATTCTTTCACTCTGCCCTGATTTCCTGAAAAGGGTGTATGTAGAGAGATGTAGCGAGATGTATTCAGAAGCTCAGAATCATTCATCACACGTCTGGCAACGCTGCTGGCTGTAACGATGGTAGTAAAAGTAGATCAGCAGTGACGCTAATCAAATGCAAAGAAGGCGTGAGTATGTTCATGTTGGTTGCTTCTCTGTGTTGTGAACCAAGCAGATGTGAGCACAATCATGATACAGCTGAGAGGAAATTCACTGACCATCAGCTCTGAATGTTTAATTTTGCACCCTATAAACATTTCATATCATTGACCCACATTCCTCACACCACCAAGAATAACAGTAATTCATTAGAGAACTTGTGCTGCCATGTGTGCTCATTTAAAGGCATTTGCTCTCTGTAGACACTATATTGTTGCTACACAGTCACATACTGTGAGATTTCAGTCAACTAACTGGATTTCAATTAACACAACAGAAAAGTGTTAAAAACATACATGAATATTTTATGTAGTTTAGCCTTAAAAGGGAAATAATTGTTATTGTTATGTTGATGCTGTAAATGTGATGTAATAAAAGATTTTCCTGGTGGCACAGTTGCTTCTTCAGCAGTGTAATGTTAGATTTGGAGGATTTTTATTATTATTATTTTGTAAAATGTTCCCGCACTGGAGAGGATTTTTTTTTTTCTTGTTTACGTTGGACGTTATTGGCACAGGCAGGTCTCCTCACAGCTTTCCCTTCACCATGCATTATACATGTGTTCAAGTCAGACAGATGAGAGAAAGTTGGTGGGAGAAAGGGATGCGCGTACGAGAGAAAAAAGAGGGAAAGGGTGTAGGAAATAGAAAAGCTGCAGAGCCTTGGAGGCGACAGAGTGCTGAGGAGAGAGAGAGAGAGAGACGGGGAAAGAGTGAAAGATCACAAGATGCCAGGAAAAAGGAATTTATAATTTGTCTGAGAAAGAAAGCAACAGAGCAAAAGAGAGAGAGCTGGAGGAGAATATGATAACCGTATGTGCAGCAGCACATCCATGTGTTAATAACAGGGTCCACTGGGGAACATTGTTTATGCTGTTCATTTGGCTGCATACTGAGAGGGAAGCAGAAAGCTGCCTCAACAGTATTAAAAAGTGCAGCGTTGTCTGTATTTTGTATTTGTGGGAGGCTATGCAGAGAGGGAATCTTTGTTATTATACAGTACCATATTCATCAGGCATCAGGTCTCTTTATTCAGGAAGATTGTCGATATCTGGTGAATGTTTCTCTCCAATGTTCAAATCAAGTAAAACATGCTTACGGCATCTCCATTTTCTAATCAAATGCGGCTGCCAGGAGTTTAATCTGTAATAGATTCATCTGGTCTTGTACAACATTAAAACTGGGTTCTTTTGGCAAGTGTGCATGTAATCCGATGCTTATGAACCTGGTGTTATCTGGAGGACAGTTTTCCAAATTTTTGAAAATCTTCAAGCAATTCTGTGCAGATTATTCTGATTATTCTATGAATTATCCTAATACCATTAAAAATTCATATGGCTGACATGTTTTTCTTAGACACCATGCATGTGAGCTCATTTTCTATAACACGTTTACACTTTTGAAGCTGAAGAAGAAAATGTCCTTTGAACCACTAAAAGTAAAATACATCATTTTTTCACAGCAGACATGTTGACATTTTACAGCAGGAGAAGCATACAGTAGATGTATCGATTTCTTTGAGGTACCCATTCCAGGACCCTGGTATTGTACATATTGGCTCGATGGAGCACAAAACGGAACTTACACCTCTGCTTTTCCTGCTATGACAAGTCAAAACATCTAAATAACAGTCAATTTGTGCTTTTTATGTTTTGAAATTTAGAGAATTCGTAGTCATTTAAATGAAGATGAGTGAGCCGTGTATTTGTATGCCCTGCAAATATGGTGCTTTAATATTGAGCCCTTTGTGCACAAAAAATCATGGCTGTCCTATTTTAAGTGCTGCAGAATATTTGAGAATTTAGAATTTATTTTTCATTTTAAAGTCCGAAATCTTTAAATAGTCAGGCAGAGGCTCAGACTATGTCTTTATGATAATACTGCCTGTGTTCCCTGTAGTCCCAGTGGCGTTAAGATGCCACCTGGCATCCTTAAGCAGGTCAATTGCCTCTGTAATTGCAAGTTATTTGAATTTTATTTTCAGTGGCTCTTCCCATCTTTTCAGGTTTATATGATATGAGTGTGAAATACTTCTGTAGGCTCAGGAGAAAAAAGGCTAATGAGTCACACAGAAGTACACTCATAATCTCATGTGTTGCGCTGTATTCTCAGAGGACTATGATGTCATTGGTTGGTAAAATAACCAGTTGTTTTTCTTTGATCTATGAACAAAGTGTAAATGCATAAGAGGACACTGTTTTGCTGTTAGCTATCCGACTGCTTTGAAGGATGTTCTATCCCTTGATGTCACCTTGGTAATCTAAATTTTATATGTCGCACCGGCTCATCTGGAGAATTCTCTGCAGAGGGCTGGCTCTTTGAAGCCCTAACCCTTCTAATTACTGTCCTTGTTTCCAACGTGCCGCAATTAATCTCAAATATCTCTTGACTCATCTTGCCCCCTCATGCTCCCCCTCCCTGCTCTTTGCCCTTTGGCCTGCCTCCCTGCCCTCTTCTCACTCATCCTTCGCCCCAAACTCCTGACCAGGTTGCCCAGCTCCCTCTGTCAGTGAGTGACGGGCGGTGGCACCACATCTGCATCACCTGGACGACCAGAGACGGTTTTTGGGAGGCTTACCAGGATGGCGAGCGTCTAGGCACCGGGGACAACCTAGCCCCCTGGCACCCAATTAAACCTGGAGGGGTGATCATCCTGGGCCAGGAGCAGGTGAGAGCAGTAGAGAAGCTTACGTGGTAAAGAACAGGTGTGCGTGCATGCACATGAGTGTGTGTGTGTGTGTGTGTGTGTGTGTCCTTGTGTTGATAAAATCCCTGGGTGTTTTCTCCCCTGAGTTAAGTGCTGGAGGTGCAAAGCAGGGAGCAGGGGAGAGAAGGCACGAAGGCTCTTCTCACGCTATTATGGCCCTCTCAGTATTACCTCATTCATCTAAATTGCACCTTTACGCCTTTGGGAGTTGCGGATTATTCTAGCATTTAGCTCCATGACAGCACCATGTGTATACATCATAAATGTACAGCGACATATGAGTAATATCCTCAGAGAGCCATTAACTTACTGCATTAGTGTGGAGTCTAATGAGGGCTGTGTTCTGTCATTCACACAAGGTGAGATTGCTGCATGTTGCACAGCATTTGAGATTGCGCAACACTTTGATATATTTTAAAGTGTACACTGCAAAATGTCCAGAGTTGTTTGGCAGTTTGATGAAAATCAAACGGAATTGATTCATTCAAATTAAAGTCTGTTTACATTTCCTTCAGAAGTTAACTCACAAATTTCCATCTCCTGTTTCTCCATGAAGGACATAGTTGGAGGCCGTTTTGACGCCACCCAGGCCTTTGTGGGCGAGCTGAGCCAGTTCAACATGTGGGACCGAGTACTGCGGCCCGTGGACATCATGGGTCTGGCCAACTGCTCAGCTTACATGCCTGGCAACGTGGTTCCTTGGATTGATGCAAATGTGGAAGTGTTTGGTGGTGCGAGTAAAACTGCTCTGGAGATCTGTGAAGATCGTGCTTTTGATTCCTAAAGGATCTGATGTAAGGAAATTCAGTATCGCCTCTGGGTTCGAGATTCTGACTGTGTGTTGCTTCAGTCAATTCCCAAAGACAGGGGTACCAATGCAACATTTTTACATATTTATATGGTATGAGACTCAACCTTTAAGGAACTCACCTGTTGATATGTCCATTTTATTTGAACCCTGAGGACATTACAGGAGACTTCAAATCAGTGTGCTCATCTGAAGAAGATATGCTGTTGCATCAGTCTACTGTAATAATATGACCTACTGTCATTCTGTGCTTTCTCTTCAGTAGATCAGCTTTTGTTTGACTCCTCTTTGAAAACAGCTCTTTTCAGTTGCATTCATTACACTGACAATGCTGCACTGTATTTGCAGTGAATGTGAGCTCAAACAGGCATTGATGTGCTGTGGAACACTATTCCCGTGTTACATGGTAGAGTACTTCCTGCTGCGAGCCCCCTGGCTGTTTGAAGAGCAATGAGGCACAGTGAAATGAGGTGGATTCAAAGTTCAAAGTGGACAAGAACAGCCTTTGCTGTTGATTAGGCTACTTTAAAACATGGCAGAATGTCTAAATATTTTGCATGAGCCCCAGCAGTGAATGGGAAGTCAGTTCAATAGTGGCAGTGCATGTTTTCTGTCAATACACAGAATGTGTGTGGTGTGTCCAAACAAGCCAAAGCAGCGTGCTGACAGCATTACGTAAGAGTGTGTGTGTATGTTCATGTGCGTATGGTTTGTCTTGCGTGTAAAAAGACCAGAGATTATGAGGGAGGGAGGACATTTTCATTCTTGTTAAATCTATGCTTAATACCTCTCTGCCCCTTGAGCAGCTGCCATATCCCAAACAGCTTTATGGATGGGCTGGCCCTGCTCAGGTTAATAGCGATGTCGGACAGATGCCCAGGACTGGCGTATCGACAGAACTGTGGATGCCTGCCGAGTGCCCAGTGAGGGCAGGGACTGGGCTTATCCATCAAGGACAATCCTTAATTCCTCATCTGGGTAGTAATTATCTGTGTTCATGAACAACCGTGGTAGTGAGCAGCCATCGGTCCGCTGTTGTTTCTCAAAGCTAAGTGCATCATAATCGATAACATCTAGAGGCGTAGAGGGGATGTCAAATGAGAGCAGCAACATGAACATGAACATTATGAATGTCTTAATTTCCTCTCACTGAACAAGAAGATCCTGGGATATGATCTATTTTTTAAATAATGTAGGGAATCAATGGATTTTGGCACCGCTTAGTGAATAAAATTGATGCTTTTTGCTGCTTGATTTATGTTAGTCCTTAAATGTTGTGGTGAACATTTGTTTCAATACTGTTTGTCAGTAAAATATTGATATCAAGCCTGGTGCTGGAGCTCCATAAGGAAACAATTTAAAAGGTGCAACAAAGACAAATTGGTATCCGTTTCTTTCTTTTTTTATTTCATTGTGGAATTTACTCACAGAGTAGACACTAGTACAAAAGCCATTAAACAGCTTATATCCATGTTAGAAAAAAATGCATTTGAATATATAATAGAAAAGATATGCAGTCGGCTACTAGACAGCGCAGAATGTTATAAAAGTGAGGGTGCACTTGTTGGATTTGTCACCAACACATTGTGATTGTTCCTCTTTTGAGTGTCTTTGTTAACAATGTTTCAATGTAAAATCAAGAGACGTCTGTCCTGTAGAAAGTGTATTTTATTAGCTTTTTCTGCTCATGATTTTTGTCCATTAGCAGCACATTTTGTAAAACAAAATTCAAAAAAATGCTTATAGAAATGCTTTGTTTATATGGTGAATGGCCTTTTTGTGAAAACCATATGTGCTTTTGCTTGTGGACAATTCAAACTTTTTGTCAGCTTTTAAAGCACTAACAGCTCAGTAGCAGCGCAGCCGCAGACACAGGGAAAAGAAAAATGTGTTTGCTATCATTGTTTGAAAGTCACCTTAATGTGCAATACCCATTTCAGTTTTGCACCTTTCACCTTTGCAACCATGTGGTTGAATGTCTTTTTGCACCCAATAAAAGACTGAACTAATTCCAGAGGTGTGGCAATTAAAGCAGCGACAGAATAGACAAACAGGTGTCTGAACAGTTGAAGCATGTTTGATTCAAATATCATTGCACTGCATTAGTGATGAAGTCAGAGTGGAGTGTAATCCTGCCAAAGTCATGCACCATTCATCATTGATGTTTCTCAATAAAGTAACTTTAATGAAACTGTGATGGAGATTAACAAAGATCTTTTTTTTTGACGTTTCTGGTCACACTAATTCTAACAGAGATGTGTGTGTGTTTGTCTGGTTGGTATAGCCATATAATTTGTAGGACTAGCCATAATACACATGCAAGTATACGTCCTCTCATCTGGGCAATGTAATGTTGTCAGCAGTGGAGAAATCCGCTGGATTGGCAGAAATCCAGGTGGAAATGAAAAAATCTGCTCATGCGGATTAAGGGAGCTGCTACAATGTAGGACACTGTGAGCCTTCTTCATTCTCCTCAATGCTTTGTGCTGATGCTACTGCCAGTGGGTTGGTGGTGACGCACCAGGGGGGGTCCTGTTTTTTTAATAGAATAACATTCTGAGGCCTCCGATAGACAACTAACAATGTAAAATATGTGTGTATGTGTGTGTTTTTTTCCAGCGTATTCTGCATTTTTAATTTCCATTGCATTGCTGCTGTAACATTCACTGCACATCCCGATGTTCTTAAAGTACAAATTAATTATTAAAGAAAACATTTCAACTTGCGTTTAAATAAAAGATAGATGCATTTGTTTGTGTAAAAAGCATTGTAGATTCTTCTCAGAACTCTAAAGAACAAAGGACCGCTGCAGATATAATGATAATGGGTAATACAGTATGTGGTTTCTCATCCAATCCTCTCTACACTCAGATGCAAGAAGAAAAACTTTTCAGGGTGGCCTCTAGCTCACCTAGTAAGAGCGTTCACCCTATGTTGGCTGAGTCCTACAGAGGTGCATGGTTCAAATCTGACCTGCTGCCCTTTGCTGTGTGTCATTCCCCCATCTCTCTCCACTGTTCATATCTATCCACTTTCTAATAAAGGGAGAAGCCCCCCCCAAAAAAATCTTTAAAGAAAAAGATTTCTTATTTTCACATTTGTTACAACCAGACAACAAGATATCACTTCAATGAATGCTACTGCTAAGTTGGAGCAAGGCATGGAAAGGCCTGTGTTTGATGCATCCATCATATTGCTCATGCAGGAGAAGAAGCCTGTGTGTCGGAGGAAGAGGAGTGCGTGAGTCTGATTGTGATACCCAACAAAAGCTGTGTTTGGGTTGTTTTTCTTTGACAAAGTGATTGCTGCTGTCAGATCACACCTTCTGCTTTACTGTAATTGCAGCCATTCTCCCTCAGGTTTGTTGAATATTGTGCATAAGACAAATTGTCTTTCAGGAAGTGTTGTATTGAACTAATGAAACCATGTGTGTGTGTGTGTGTGTGTGTGTGTGTGTGTGTGTGTGTGTGTGTGTGTGTGTGTGTGTGTGTCAGAAAGCAACAACAGTTGTTGGTCTATTGGGTCTGAAGAGTAGATTTGATCTAGTTTTTCCTCCCACTACGGTGGAGTTTGAAAGGGAGATTTCCAAACCAGTGAAATCCTGGAGGGTTTGGCAGCTGCTGCAGATGTAATGGTAACAGTACATCACTAAAAACAAATTACCAATTCAGTGGTGTTGCCAGTTTGTCCGTTTCTTCAAGGTTGGCTTATTCATCACACATGACTGAATAGAGTGACAGTGAATAATTATTTGGCACATTTTATTACAGCTTCCTTTCATGTCCATACGTTCTTCTCTCAGTCCTAGCCTGGAGATATCCTGGCTTTTCCAACATTGCCCAAGGTTGTGATAAAGTGAAATCCCATAATTAACATTAGATCAGAATTTGATTGCCATCGGATGCATGCGCTGATGTGCAGGGGATGGAGGAGATGTGTGTGGGGAAGGGGGTAGAATTAAAGTACCATTCTGCTCCTAGCACCCTCTCTCTGGCACACGGAGTCCCCATGGAGACCCAAAGAAGGAGCGCTTTAAAAGACTGTGAGAAAAAAGAAGAAGTTTCAGAATTGTGACTAGAGAAGTCCTTTGGCTTAGTAATTAAAGCCTGTTGGAAGAAAAGACCGTGCAGAAGCCGAAGCTCTCCAAGGCATTTGTAAACTGCTGTTTTCTTGGATGTCACAGACTATTAGTGAGACCCCAAAAGTCCTTTCGGCCTGTATCACAGGCTCAAACATTATGCATCAAAAATGTTATATTCTGTTCCCATCTCTAGTTGTGTCTGGCAGCCATTTTTAAATTAGACACACAAGTAGGCTACGCTCACTTTTCGCCTCTGTTTGTGATTCAAGACAATATGTTCTCTAAAATGGCATTGTTTAATATCATAAGTACAGTTTTATTCACCCATTTTAGGGGGACAGACAGCTGATTTTATTTCTCCAGGAGAGGAGATTAAACATCTCTGCTCTACCTTTTCCACACCATTTTACTTCTTGGTGCTCAGCAGACAGAGGAGAGCAACTAAAATGTTGTTTCGGTGGAATGAGAATAAAAAAGCGGGAAGACAGGGACGACATGATTGAGGGATGAACAAATTAACCAGAACAGAAGAGGAAACAGCTGCTATTTGACAGTTTGCAATGCCACCTCTCTGAAGATCAAAGAGCCTGTGGATGCTAAATGAAGATATTCATTCATCTTTTTTTCTGTTAAGCAATGCACCGTGTCTTCGAGCATAGTAGAAAATCATAAATCTGACACTTCATGCTCAGATTACAAAGCTCCACGGATTCACTGTCACACTTCATTTCTGAGGATGATATAATGTATTCCTACAGAGACCATTTACATTTATAACAATATCTAGGGGATTTCTGCGGAAGAAACTTTAATAATAAATCTGGAAGATAGGCTGTAATATATAATTTTCTGTCTGCAAGGACGAGAGCTCAGATCTCTCCCACAATCTCTTTAAATCGTGCTCTCTAGCACCTGTTTGGACTGCAAATTCAACACAGCCCTCTTCTGTCAGTCCTGCGAGCAGTGAAGCTCTGCAGCTACAAATCTCTCATTGCACATCACTGAAGGTGATTCATTGTTTTCTTCAAAACGTGTGCGTTCCACTGCAACAAATAAAGATGTTTAATGGCCTGTGTCGATCTCTCTTTTTGTTGTTGTTGCCTGAAACGGAAAAAAATGCACTTACACTATGTTGATTTCATTCTCTTAAAGGAATAGTTCTAATTTGGGGACATTTGCAAATTTGCCTTCTTGTACCATACCACTTTCATGACCGTACGGTAAACATGGAGCTACTGCCAGTTAGCAGCAGGTTAGCTTAGCACAAGGACGGGAAACAAATTAAACAGCTAGCCTGAGTCTGTCCAAAGGTGACAAAAGCTCACAATGTAATTAACAAATTATGTCTCGACACATTGTGATTTTACGAGGGATAATGTGCCAGATTGTACTTTGGCTGGGCCATGGATGCATTATAAGACCGAGCTGGGTGCAGTAACTCCTTAGAGCCTCTGTTGGTTGCCTGGCAACCACACTGTGATGACAAAATTCTAGAAAGTGACTGTAAGATATAAAACCACAATGTATGGTTTTGTAATGAATGTACCCTATTGTAAGCTATCCCGGCTGAATGGATGAAAAGACTCTCATTGGTTAATACTTAATTCATTCTCATGGGAACCTTTGGTCTCTCTTGAATTCACATTGCCCCATTCCTTAATGCTCTGACCATCAATAGAAAAGAACAGCAGGAAGAATCCATTGTGCCTCAGTTGACGTGGTGGAAAAATGAAGAACAAGATGTGATCTGAGTTGAGCAGGTGTGAAAATAAAACTCACCTCATTTCTAGCTTAGTCACTCAAGTAAGAAGAAAAAAAATGTGCGATAAACAAATCAGCGCTTCTTGACTGGAGATTAAACACAGAAAGTCATCATTTTATTATCTGATGTTGATTCATGGGAAATACTCTCAAAGTCACCCAGTAATAAACTAGACATGTGACTCTTCATGATCCTTTTATCTTTGTGGAATCTAATCAAATGTCTGTGGCTCGCCTTCCCCCAGAGGGCCGTGGATAAGTGTATTATCTAGATCATTCCACCGCTGCTAACGAAATCACCACCAGCCAACGTTTCCTACCCAAAAGATGAACCCACCCTCCCTTCTACCAACTCACAGAACATGTTCACACACACACACACACACACACACACACACACACACACACACACACACACACACACACACACACACACACACACACACACACACACACACACACACACTTTTGCTGGTGTGATTAAGCCCCCTGCTCTCTGCTGTCATTTGCAGATCATGTGGAAAGGAATCTAGGGACATAATACCATTTATTTATGGACATAAATCTATTCAGGCTCTATTTATAGAGCTGCTTACTATTTATGACGATGAACTTCCTGTTCCCACTGGCTGAGAGTAAGCCCATATTGCTTTGGATCAAGCAACAAACTCTGGTTTATTACTCTGACAGACAAGAGGCTACACATTGACGAGACAGATGGGGGAACATGGCCGCCCATGTTCCAGTGAATGGTCATAAAAAAACAACAATAGTTTTAGCTTGATGTTTGAGGTTTTGACACTGAGGGAAGATACCAGACCAACAGAGTTACTGAGAGCATGAGAAATAAGCAGCTGTGTGTCTGAGAGTAGTGTGAGAGGAATGGTTATGATACAATAAAAGCGCGAGGCAGCCTAGATCAACAGCCTTGTTGCCAAGGTCAGTATCCATATGTTCTTCCTGCAGAGTCCACGTGGCTGAGAGGATGCTGGGTAAAGTTTAAGCAGATATGACATGGCTGCGAGTGTGCTTAACAGAGGAAAAGTGGACAGTTTATCATAAATGTGTATGTGTTCACCCTGTTTAAACACAGCGTACCTTGTTAGAGATTGGATGGATTGGATTATTTGAGGATTTGTGTGCCCGCTCTGTAAGATATTTGTCACTCTGGGATTTTCAGAAATGTTAGGAGTCTGTATTTATTCAAATTTCACTGTGAGCCACACACAGATGTACAGCTAATGTGTTTTCTGCACACAAGCATGCAACACAAAATAAGACACATACAGCAAGTCCATGAGGCCATGCACTAAATCAAAAGAGAAGTGGGTTTAGCCTTGTTCAATTTTACGCAATTCAATCCGGTGCATCATGAATAGCAGATGACACCATTAAATAATCAAGCCGTAATATATTCTGCAGGGAGGTGGTGAAATTCTATCGATATGCACAGTTAGAGGAGATTTAAAGGCAGACAGGCACGGTTTGTGCCAAGGAGACCATTGTTCACCTGAGTTACAGTGGCCATGATAGATCGCAACAAGAGTTTCGACTGACACATTGTTCCAAAGAGTTTCAAGGTTGTTCGCATTAACAGCAGTGGAGTTTGCATAATTGATAGCAGGCTTGTACTCGACAAGTCATTCCTCACAAAGCTATAGACAACGTAAGCCATTCCTTTTCCCCACTAATGGCATCTTCCACTCCGGATGTAATCCAGCTGATAGGAATATAATATAACTTCTTAAGTTTATGAACTTTAGAAGTTTGCACAAAAAGTTGCTTTGGGATGCCGTTTGGCTCTGACATAGCTAAGATGTTAATTCTGCTTCATTCAGCCAGCAGTTTTCCAAACTAAAGTTTCTGTTACAAATCATCACATCTCTGTGACATTTCTCATATACTCTTTTGGGATTGATGGACTTGAGCCACACGGTATGATGGACATTGCTGGAAGACATTGCATTATTTCCACTGCCTTCCACATTTCCCTTTACACAAGCGTTTCAAAGCCTGTGTAAATATTTAGCCACTCAAGGGTAAGTTACACGTCCATGTTTAATGAGCTATAGAAAAATGCACAGGCACACAAACACACCTTTACCCTCTGAATACAAAATGCATGATTATTCTCAACCTGAATCTTGATTCTGTTTATAGGATGCTGCTGCTGAACTATGAATTAGACATGATGGCAAGCAGTGGGAGCAGCACAGGTTACACCTCACAAATACACATGGCTAATTCATCCCTACTTAAATAATGTCCTTAGGGATCATGATACAAGCAGAATGTGCCACTTATATAGTAAATAATATACATTCAAGATATCATGTTCATATATAGAATGATAAAGAAATGCTTGTTGTAGAAACTGCCTCATGTTCCAATGTAAATTACTAACACTGCATACATGCCCTATGTAGTATACAGTGCCTTGCGAAAGTATTCGGCCCCCTTGAACTTTTCGACCTTTTGCCACATTTCAGGCCTCAAACATAAAGATATAAAACTGTAATTTTTTGTGAAGAATCAACAACAAGTGGGACACAATCATGAAGTGGAACGAAATTTATTGGATATTTCAAACCTTTTAAACAAATAAAAAACTGAAATATTGGGCGTGCAAAATTATTCAGCCCCCTTAAGTTAATACTTTGTAGCGCCACCTTTTGCTGCGATTACAGCTGTAAAATTCGCTGGGGTATGTCTCTATCAGTTTTGCACATCGAGACTGACATTTTTGCCCATTCCTCCTTGCAAAACAGCTCGAGCTCAGTGAGGTTGGATGGAGAGCGTTTGTGAACAGCAGTTTTCAGTTCTTTCCACAGATTCTCGATTGGATTCAGGTCTGGACTTTGACTTGGCCATTCTAACACCTGGATATGTTTATTTGTGAACCATTCCATTGTAGATTTTGCTTTATGTTTTGGATCATTGTCTTGTTGGAAGACAAATCTCCGTCCCAGTCTCAGGTCTTTTGCAGACTCCATCAGGTTTTCTTCCAGAATGGTCCTGTATTTGGCTCCATCCATCTTCCCTGTCCCTGCTGAAGAAAAGCAGGCCCAAACCATGATGCTGCCACCACCATGTTTGACAGTGGGGATGGTGTGTTCAGGGTGATGAGCTGTGTTGCTTTTACGCCAAACATAACGTTTTGCATTGTTGCCAAAAAGTTCGATTTTGGTTTCATCTGACCACAGCACCTTCTTCCACATGTTTGGTGTGTCTCCCAGGTGGCTTTTGGCAAACTTTAAACGACACTTTTCATGGATATCTTTAAGAAATGGCTTTCTTCTTGCCACTCTTCCATAAAGGCCAGATTTGTGCAGTATACGACTGATTGTTGTCCTATGGACAGAGTCTCCCACCTCAGCTGTAGATCTCTGCAGTTCATCCAGAGTGATCATGGGCCTCTTGGCTGCATCTCTGATCAGTCTTCTCATTGTATGAGCTGAAAGTTTAGAGGGACGGCCGGGTCTTCGTAGATTTGTAGTGGTCTGATACTCCTTCCATTTCAATATTATCGCTTGCACAGTGCTCCTTGGGATGTTTAAAGCTTGGGAAATCTTTTTGTATCCAAATCCGGCTTTAAACTTCTCCACAACAGTATCTCGGACCTACCTGGTGTGTTCCTTGTTCTTCATGATGCTCTCTGCGCTTTACACGGACCTCTGAGACTATCACAGAGCAGGTGCATTTATACGGAGACTTGATTACACACAGCTGGATTCTATTTATCATCATTAGTCATTTAGGTCAACATTGGATCATTCAGAGATCCTCACTGAACTTGTGAAAGGTTTGCTACACTGAAAGTAAGACTGAATAATTTTGCTTTTTTTTTTTTTTAGCCCTTTTAATTTTTATTTGTTAAAAAAAAAAAAAAAAAATTAAAAAAAATTTTTAAAAAAAAAAAAAAAAAAAAAAAAAAAAAAAAAAAAAAAAAAAAAAAAAAAAATAAAAAGAGGCCTTAATATGCAAGAGGAAAAATGTAATACATTTACTGGAAAGATGGCAATATTACACACTGCAAAGCCTTTCGTGTCTGTCATAAGGCATAGATTTAGAGGGATTAGGAAGGTGTAATTAACCCAGAAACAAACCTAGAGTATTTAGTCAAGCCATCGTGATGACAGAGACGCTAATAAGTGCATGTGTGTGTGTGTGTGCGTGCGTGTGTGTGTGTATTTATGTGCAAAGAGCTGCCATACGCACTGAGTCAAGGTCTCCGAGCGCAGAGCTTTGTAGCAAAAAAAAAAACAGCTCTTGTCTCATTCAGACAAGATTCGTGGGTGAGATTTCTCAGTGCCGCATTACGAGCTTTTGTAGCTTTGAGATGTGACTTGGGTGTGATCAAAAATATCTGGATTCCAAAAGGAGTTCTGCATAAACACAATTATGGGATCAATGCTTATATTAATGTCTGCTGCCACCGGTCATGGAGGAGAGTTTCAAAATAGCAACTGTTGGCAATTTTAAATGGGAATCTACGCCCCACATGAGGCTACAGGCAGTATTACATTCAGGCTCATTCTCTTCTTGTTTCTCCCGGGAGAAGAAGTTCATTAGTGATCTGCGGCATTTCAAAAAATTACACTGATTAGCCTTATAAGGCTGTTTTAAATGCAGGTCAGCAGAAGGTGACAAACAGGGCTGCATCAATCATGACTACATGGCCTCTTTGCTGCCGTGTTGTTTATTCATCACTAATGAGTGCATTTTTCCATGACATTTACTGATTACAGTCATATATAAACAAGCACACTGTATCCAGAGTTCTGTTTTCAGCTCAAAAAGGGATGACGCTCAGATCTGCGCAGATCACAGTAAAAAATTTAAAATAAATCAACAATGACAATGTCCAGTGGAACACAAAACCAGCTCTCTGATGGATAAAAATGACCAGTTATTGTTGATACAGGGATCATTGCTGTTTCCTGTTGTAGGTGTTTTCTTGTGTTAGTGAAGCATGGAGAGCTCATACATGGCAGGGGACTTCACTTTTACCCAACACGGCTGATATAGTCTGATGTGGCGCCTGACATCAACTGTGTTATTAAAGTTTCACATACTGCTGACCGCAATATCATCAGGAGCAAACACTACCTTTGCCTGCCCGGGCCTGTGTGTCTGTGTGTGTGTGTGTGTGTGTGTGTGTGTGTGTGTGTGTGTGTGTGTGTGTGTGTGTGTGTGTGTGTGTGTGTGTGTGTGTGTGTGTGTGTGTTGGGTTATACTGTTCGTCAAACACTGCAGAAAAGTGAATGATTGTGATGTTTTGTGTTGTGAGATATGGTCATTTCCTATTTTCTTTGACTGATTTACAAGGTCAAAAAAGACCTGGCTCTCAGTCCTGAAAATGATTAGTTATTAAATGTCTAGCTCACCTTGAAAAGAGTATGTTATTGGGCATTAGTGGAAAATAAAATGGCCAAATGTGTGACGTGTGATTTGCAATTTATTCGCTCTTTGTAGGCATGCTGTAGGCTACATCAAATCCGCCCCTTGCCTTTCCTTTAATATAATGTTGAAGAATACCTGAACACATGACTCAGCGGTTTAGTGAATCAGCAGTTTCTCCTCATAAAGATAAAAAATTCAGACCTTTGTCCTTACCACTTTAGAATAACAATGAGTTTAGAAATATGATTCTATAACTGAGGAGTAATGTGATGGACATTTTGTCTGTCTCCAGTCCCCTTTAAAAATCTATTTTCATATAAGTTTATCCTCTTATTCAAGTACTTCCAGCCTCCTCCAGGCTCCGTCACGTCATCTATTCAGGTTTTTATTTTAGGCGGAGATTTATGTCTGCCTTGACTTGATAATTAGTAATTTGGTGCAGTACAACCCCAAAAGCTGCTAAAATCCCAGTTTCTGTAACCATCAGGATGAGACTGACAAAGCTAAGCGCCTGGTGTTTACTGATTATTCGTACTATGAGTACTGTGACGCTGACAACGTGTCACTAAAGCCCTCGGATATATGTTGTTTTTCTGCTAAATGCACCCGGGAATTCGCTGCCCATCTTACTCCTGATGTAGTTGTTTAATAGAACCTAATTTTCACAACGACAGACTGTTGTGGTTTTTTTTTTAAGGTATTTGGTCAAGCTATTACTTCTATTACTTCAAAATGTGTTGTATACTAGAATTAGATGTTTGGCTTTAGGCCTTCAGTTTGCCCAGTAGATTAAGGCCAGATTTATGATCTTGCTTGGTGAAAGTAATGAGCTCCAGTGTTGCAGCTCAGTCAGGAAATAATAGTCTTCTTGCACACTGGGCCTTGGTGTTGGTCAAAATAGATGAGTAGAATGAGGAGTTTTGTCTTTATCTTCCTTGGTTTTATTCCATCCTTGCAGTATTATAGAAACACGCATGAGTGACATCAATGCAAACAGAAATTAAGAGTTTCAGAGAATGAGGGTTAAAGTAGACATATTTGCAGAGTATTTCATAGCTGCTGTTGATTAGACTTCCTATGCCATAAATTGTTTAAATCACGTACTATTTTCAAAGGCGAAAAGCAAATTCTCAAAGCAAATTCTCTATTGTCTACCGCACTGCTTTTGTAAAGCACTGCCAGGAAAAGAAATATGACTATCGTGAAAAAAGAGGTGGCCTTGCTGGCACAGCACAAGCAGTCTTTTGAATGCTTTGGTGCACCAAGCTATTCCATCGCAATGGATGGGAGGCTGTCCTTGAGAGGACACACACAACAGAGAGAATGAAGGAGAGGTCACAGAGAACTTGGACACTGTAGTGTACTGATAGAGCGTTCGATGTAATGTTTCATATCCTTCCAGTTCAACAGGACGGTACCGTTTTACATAAGTTGTGTTATTCAAAGGTATAACCACAGACTGTGTATATAAACATACTGTGCAATGCTTTTATTTTTTTATGTGTTTTTTTTTTTCTTTCTCTTCTTCTCTCCTAGCTGGTGCTAATAACATCAATTTCTTCAGACAGTTTGACAGGCTTTATGATTGGCTGACTGGTCAACTCAATCACTGATCAAGTAAAAGGGGACGTGATTGGAGATCGGAGGGTTATTTAAGTCTATTTCATAGCAGAACACTTGGGTGTCTGCATTCAACTTTCCTGTAGAAATTTTCCAAATGGATTTGTTTTGGATGGGACAGATCAACTTTGGTTAAATTAGATAGCCGATGTCCAAAAGCTTCTCTCTCAGGGAATGACTATTGACAGCTGACTCGCTGAGGCCAAGTCTAAGTTGGAAGATAAGATGCTATAGTGTGAATTTGTTGTTTCCACTTAAAGTTGCAAAGCTAGCACATTAACTTGGTTAAGAAAAAACGATTTTATTTCAAATCTTATTGATCACATTAGAAATAAACCAGCTAATTGATGGCGCCACCCTGTTGTAACTAAGTCTGAGCCTGACCGTGATTGCTGTAGGAAGTGTAGGGAATCTGGGTGAGAAATGTGAAAAGGTATAGAGGGAACCTTTTCATGGTGAACTTTATGTAATATACATAAAGTACATTAAAAACATATTATTACCACACATCTGTGCTTGAGAACACAAAAGTTAGTGAAAGCCTGAAGTTACTTTTCAGCCCTTCAGAAATCTGAGCGACTTGTTATAATTGACCCTCGTATTGCTTTATTTAGCATTATATTCCTCAAGTATTGATTCCTGCCTACAGGAAGATGACTCAGTGGGAGGTTATCAGGACAGCCGTGATACAAGAGCTAACAGCAATAGAGAGGAACAATAGAATACTCCTCACATAGTGGCTTTTGAGACTAATTGCATTGTATGTGTCACCTTATAGCATTTTGTGGACTGAAAGCAGTAGTATGTGTTGAGAGCCTAAGGGCACAATCTCATTTTACATTCAGCTTCTTTTGTAGCTCCCAATGGCTGCGGGCAGCTTTCCGCAGTTTTAACATCAAATGACATTTACAAAGCAAAGGCTCTGCATATTTGCTCTCCCAATACTCGTGATATTTGCCATTGCTTTGTTTAATTTGTTGGACGTCCATATACTACACAAAGTGATAAATCTCTGTGAGTTTGAATTGGACATTGTATTGGTATTTATCATGTCAGCTTGTCATGAAATGTAAAAAAGGTTTAAAAAAAAAGATATGTAAAAAATGAAATACTGATCATTGAAACATGAATGTCAGCAATGCTTACAAGGGGTTTAGATGTATAAATACATGCAAATCATGCACATGTATCTTTTTTTAGGTCTCAACTTATCTTAGCTTGAGAGAAAAGCTGACCATGAGGGACATCTAGTGGTAAATCATGAAGCTTCCTCACATCATTGTATGATATGCCATTTCAAATAAGGAGCTCCCACTTATTTATTTCAATGTCAGAAATGCAACGACATGTAACCAAAGCTGTATCTTATCCTTCAAATGTATAACTGCGAGGTTGTGGTATATCTTAGCAAAATGGATAAAGTCTTTATGTAGGCCTACTATGTAAATATCATGTCTGTAACACTGAAAGCAAACTTAAAATAATGTATGCACAAAAAACGTTCTTGGTTGAACCAAAACACACAAAAAAAGAAAATAATGTATAAAAATAAACCCCTTTAAAAAGAAGAAGAAAGATGGTTCATGTCAGTTACAAGAAAACGTTATCTCATATTGAACTTCAGTCCCAAAAGCACATGAGGGTGTAGATAGTCTGGACTGATGTGTGTTTGCATTGTATGGTGGTATTGTATTAGTTACCTCCAGGGAGCGTCCGTCTCCAGTATTTAGTCCATTGTCCACCTTTTCTACCTGCCTACAGGAAGTGTGAAGCCAGACAGAAATATCCAGAACAATACTGGAACGATGCCTTCAAAATAAAAGCGTAAAAAAACAGGCTTTCATAGAAATAATTGGAGATAATAAAGGGTGACACTAAAAGCATTTGAAGGGTAGGGTACATCATTTTTCATTCAGCCAAAACGTTTTAAGTTTTAAACCATGCTAAGAGTGGTGGTAAAATGTTAACAGAAGTTGTAGATTTGTTCATTTAAGGCCCAAACTAATAAAAAACGCCTTAAAATAAAAAAAAATAAAAAGTTTAAGATTTACTGTTCAATCTCATTAAACAGGTCACCTTTTTCAGCTAGCTAGTGAAATGTAAGTAGCATACTAAAGCCTACTAAGTACTGTACAATTGTGTATGTGTACTTGAACATTATGCTACTTTATACTTTTACACCACAGCATTGCAGCGGGAAATATTGTACTCCAAATATTGTATTATTTTACTCCACTACATTTATTTGAATGCAGGGCTTTTACTTGCAAAAAAGCCCTTAAGTATATATATATATATATATATATATATATATATATATATATATATATATATATATATATATATATATATATATATTTCGTGGTCAATGACACAATAACCAGCAAAAGATTTAATTTGAAAGTAGTCAACCGGAAAAGGGGTTCATTCTTTCATTCCGGTCGGCTTGACACCTGTCCACCTTTTCCTACCTCCCCAGGCCTCCTCTGCTCTGAACTAACCACCTACAACAAGTTTGACAGCTCAGCCTTTTAGTGCTCACACAGTCAGAGCAGCAGCAACAACAGACAGCTGGACTCTCCGTTACGTTGGACTTTTCTCCTTTTCTTCCTCTCAGTTTTGGTCATTTTCGATTGTATGTGTGCGTCTTGCGTATCCTGCTGGCTATGAGGAATGTCATGTGTCCATAGGTTTGGTCACTTTTCCCCGTTGGACCTTTTCTTTTTGGTTTGAGTCGGTGTTTTTAAAAAAAAAAAAAAAAAAATAATAAATAAATAATTCTTCTTTATCGGGCTTCGCGAGAGGATCTATAAACATGTCGAGGAGCGCGGATGAGGTGACCAAGCTAACTGAAAGTACATACAAGGTGGGTAGCCTACTGGTGTGAAAACAACAGGTGCGAACACGACACGAGAAAAAAAAAAAAACTCTATACATCCATGTGTCCACTCTGCTGAAACAGCTCCACTCGCTGTGCTTCAACTTCCCGTGGCGTTTACAACCTGAACGACTAACAGGTGTTTTTAATTAGCCAAGCTAGTACATTTTTAAACTGTTGACTAATAGTAGGCTACAGGCAAAGATGGAGTACTCAGCCTGGAGTCATTTAGCCTTTTTGTTTTGGCTAATACTATAGGCTAAGATATTATATGATAATATAATGCGCTATTATAAATAAATGTCAATGCTGTGAACAACTTATTTTTAACATGTAAGTTCTTGTGCTCTTAAAGGATCCCTGGGCTAAGTTATTAGTATAACCCCTTCTTTATTTACCTCTGTATCAGTAGAGACAGACTGCAGTGTTATCAACATATTTTACTTAGTTTGCAGAGGCTTTAACTGACTATTAGTGAGTTTGGATCACTGTTTTTAAAGAAATTAGCCCCACCCTAGGAGTGCCATTTCCTTATTAAAGTGCTGCCTCGGTTGATCAGCATCATTTGAAGTGCTCTTTGGTGTACAATGGCATTTGTGCCATCCCGTAATTAACTTGGGTTTATTCTTTTTTAAATATGTGTGTGATTTGAAACTGAATTGCTGGGTTTGTTTTTTTAGTTTTTTTGCACAGTTGGATGTGAGAAGTATCCTTTAGTGTTTGCTATGTGATTTAATTGGGGTTAAAGGAGAAATCTTACCAATAAAAAAAAAAAAAAAAAACATAATTATACATAAATGGATGTGAGCCACAAATCCCACCAGGAGTTTTAACTGTTCCCACTGTGTAGCCAGGTCTGCATACTCCACAGGTGACAAAGTGAAGGTGATAAGTGGTATCACCCATAAAAAGAGGCTGTAAGGGGGGAAAAAGAGACTTAATTATTTTTCTCACAAGCATTTAGCCTCCTTGAATAGCTTTAATCTGCTTGCCTCCTCTCGGGACAGCCCCCACAGCTCCTTGGTGTGATGAAATGCAGGAAAAAGACTCCAGGTTTAATAATTTAGCTGGCTGCGTGTGTAAGAGTATATAGCAATCTCCTCGGCAGCCATCACCTCTGGCTCGCTGCTATAACCAATAGATGGATGTTTACATGAGTGGTTTTCTTTGTTGCCCAAAGATTTTTGTGTACATATTTTATTAATATGGTGTCATTTCAGATTGACAGTTTCTGCAGCTTATGTAATGTGTCACTTATTGACAAAGGTCTGAATCAGAAGTGGGGGAGCACTGCTTGGCTCATGAAACATTGTTTGCCATATGTGTCTCAAGGTGGCTTACCATCAAGTTAAATAATTTCCTGCATTCTTGTCTTGGGTGTGAAGCTAATTCCTTATCCTGATATGACGTGGAGAAAGAATAGCTCAATAATTACAGAGAGAAGTGCTGGCTCATGTTTACGGATGATAGTTCCACTCTGTGACGTTGATCAACACTGGTAGTTCTATATGTAAAACCCCCAAATCGGTATGATGGAAAAAAAAAAAAAAACTTCTTTTCTTCTGTTGTCTAAATTGTTTAAGTGTTTTTGTTTTACGCTCATTCTCATTCTGTTTGCAGTATTGTCATCCATTCGTCAGTCTCTGTGTCATTTTCCATGTAACCCCTTTTTGTCTTTCTTCTATGACATTGTATGTCAGAAAAATCTGCTTGCATGGCATGCATGTGAATCTTAGCCTAAATATCATAGCTCCTGTCCTGTTAACGATTAGTCAACAGGTTTAAATATTACATGTCATTTAGCTGACGCTTTTATCCAAAGTGACTTACAATTGCTTTATATCAGAGGTCGCACGCCTCTGGAGCAACTAGGGGTTAAGTGTCTTGCTCAGGGACACATTGGTTGATGTATTGCAGTTGGAATCGAACCCAGATCTCCCACACCAAAGGCATGTGTCATATCCACTGCACAATCACCACCAATATGATATATATTTTTCCCCACCTTATTCGCATGTGATGTGACTCAGTCACCCACCTGACTGAGTCAGTAGTGTTTCAACAGCATAACAATTGAAACCTTGAATGAAATTATGAGTAACTGTCTCGCCTTCTTTTTCCAACCACCCAGAGTGTGATGGACCAGTTCAACCCAGGACTGAGGAATCTGGTCAACCTGGGCAAGAACTATGAGAAATCAGCAGCTGGTGAGCATTTTTACTACGATAATAGACATTCACAGTAACTTCGAGTTTAGAAAAACACACTGCTTATAACCAGAAGTTGGACGGGCGGCTGGGAGAGTAAAAGCTTTTTTTTTTTTTTGGGGTCCAAGTATACCAGGCCAAATTTGAATGCCTTTTTTTTATAGTGAATACTTAAGCTGTTGTTCAATGGTCTTCAACATGCATTACGGAGCCGATAATTTTCCCACACTATTGTGACAAACATTAATGATCATTCTATCATTTTCCCAGCAATGATCCTGGCGGGAAAGTTATATTTTGATGCAATGTCTAAGATTGGGGAGAATGCTGCAGTGTCTCCTGTCTCCAGAGAATTAGGTAAGTTTCCATGTTGCCCTGTCCTCTGGCTCTCTACTGCTTCAACAAAGTGAAAATCCGACTGTGGAGATAGTTTCTGCTTTCCTGAAACAGTTGTTTATCTCACCTGGGTCTTAAAAGCATTTATTGTTGGTTTCCCCGGGGTGCATTTATACAGTATATGTCTATAAATGTAGGCCATTCTCTGGTTAATTTCTTCTTCTAAATCAGACATCAAAAGTTTCTCATTCTACACTTTATATAAATGCTGTTTACATTATTAATTGTAGTGTTTTTATAGCAGTGCCTCACAATCAATAGAAATAAAAGACAAATTAATGAGTTAATCATTAATACACGCAAGATAAAGCAAGGTAACAAATACCCCCAGTCAGTGGTCTTTAATTCTTCCAGCTTGAGCTCATTATGCACTTTTTTTTTTCACCAATGATTGTACCTTTTTTGATGTACCTTGTCATTATCACTGATATACAGGAACACTGTAGCTTAAACACAGCAGCAGGTATTCTTTGATTAATGCCAGCATGATGCTTGAGATGAATGTACGTGTGGTATGTGTAGAAAAACACTGTGGCTTGGGTTTGTTTGGTTATCTGTTGGTTTCTAACCAAGTCCCCAGGCTTCAGTTCCCACAAGCTCATTTGTAGTCCAAAGATGGCCCCCTAACTCATTGTCACTAGTGGCACACTTTGATATAACCACTGTTTGTCTCTCAACTCCCATGCTGATTAGCAGCAAAACTGCTAATTAAATTCAGCAGCACAATGGGAAGTGCCACCTGGTGTCAATATCCTGGCACACTTAAAGTGATACTCCATCCAAAAAATGTAGATGTGTAGACTTGAAGTATAACAGTTTTTAATTTGCTCCTCAGTGAAGAACTGTGGCTGGTCAGATTGTATTTTTCTTAGTCACAATGGACTCTGATGGTGACAAGTTTTTATTGTGCAAAATAGTGTGATTATAAATCCACATCTTATCTCTCCATCCATAGTCAGTGATCTTCCCACACTATAGACTGACATTTTTTTCTTCTATACGTAAACTTAATGACATGGCAGAAACACTTTGGTTTGTCTTCCGTAGGTTATAAAATATACTCAGTGTGCAGGTGATGCACTTTCGCTTTCAGTCTCTGAAAAACAAATTGGCATGTCATGACTCCGTGCCATCTAGTTTAGGGATGACAAAGGCTTGAAGCTGTTGTGTGTTGTTCACCCCAAAATACCCAAATTACTTCAAGAAAGCACATCTGTATTTAATGCCCACATGTTTTCAAACGTTGTTGTTGGTTCCTGCTGAAAGATAGATTGTTGTTTAAGATTGTTTAGAGCGTTTCACAGTAAATCAGGTTCTCTTGTGGCAAGTATAGCCTTGATTAAAAGGAAGTAATTAAAGTCCTTTTCTACCCAAATGTCACCGGTTTTAATATTTAAAATAAACACACAAATTCCCCTTTTCTGGCAAATGAAAACTAGAAATGATAGGTCCTAAGACGACAGATGACACGATGACATAGACACACCATTAGCATTACAAAACCGTTTTAGTGTAGGGTGAAATCACACTCACCTCTAACCTGTGGATACACTCCAGCACCCACTAATCCCTGTATGAGAGAGCGAGACAGACAGAGACAGATCATGACAGATCAGTCATTATGTAGAGCAGGGGGTGATTAAATACACACTACAGTCTTCTCATCTATGATGCATTGTAACTGGAGTCTGTACTACGCGCCCCTAAAATCAGCCAGGATGTCAAGACAACAATATAAATTATAAGGATGCAGAATTTCCCGCTAGGACCAAAAAGAATAAAAAAAAAGTCTCTGCATTTTTGTTCCTGAGCTTGTAGACGTAGTGAAGTTGCACCGTCAGAAACCTGAGCTTTAGTGACGCCTAGCTAACCAGAAACCAGATACCCTTTAGAGGCATTGTAGGACGGGTGCACCTCGTCCTCCAACCTTCTTCTTTTACTTCCTTTAGTCTCCTTCCTCCTCTGCCAGAGTTCAAATGTCAACAGCTCATTAAAGCATTAGCCATCTGACTTGTTTCAGGCTATAAGCAAGAATTAAGATCTGAAGCACAAGGATGGTTGTGTATTCACTCTTTTTTTAATTATCTTGTAACTGCATTTGAAGTGTTACTGATGCTGGAACATAAAATATGTTGTTGGTTTCCTCAGAGAATTGTGACGAGGACCCTACAAGTGTTTCCACACAAAATAAAAATGTATAGCCTGTGGGCACCATGACTGCGCATCATTTGTTATCTGCACGTAATTGAATCCCATCCAGCCTTGCCCTTTTACAGCAGCAAGGGCTTTGCAGACGCTTCATAGACCCACACACAAACGCACAAATACACGCCGTCCTTTGATGGTCCTGGCCTGCTCAAATGGCATCAGGCCCACTTTACATAATCCAAGCATGTTTGCATAGTGTGTCAGGTGGCTCACTCCCTTGCCAGGATTATTTTGCCCACATTCAAAACAGAGGAAGAACTGTGGGCCGCTTTGCATGCTACCAGCAAAATGTTGTTTACAAAATTATCTCATAGGGAGTTTCTTTTCTTTTTCTATGTTTTGCACACATTTAGTTCTGTTCATATCGCTTTCGGACTTTCTTTTACTTTATTTGTTCTACTTTATGGGCATGATCCATTAGGCTCGTTGGAGAATCGATCACCGGCGATCGCCGCCCAATGCGTGCCGGTTAGATTTGTGTCCGACTCGATCCCGACTTGCTCTGACGTCATGCACACGTAGGCAACGATAACCTCACGAGATCAAGGCGGCCGCAGTTCTGAGACGCAGGCAGCGCAGTTGCTTTTCACCGACTGCAAGACCCAGGCGGACCCAGGGCATGCTGGGAAACGCCGGCCTCTCAGCTGATCTAAGAGCCGATTGGTTCAGAATCGACTCAACATGATGACGTTTTATATAAACGTTTTGTTGATTTTGAATTGGAGGGGTTTTAACTGCTATTTGTCTGATTTAAAGGCTTATTCTGTACAGAACACATATTGTGTGGCTGATAGTGACGTTTAGAAGTCAGAGAGACTAAATCCGTTCAGATTGCGGATCATCTACAGTGTGTTAATTAAAATCAGCAACAGTTTGCATGTAGAGCATTTAATAAAAACAACTGGAGAATGTGTACAAGCTGATATATGGGTCTGATAACATTTTATTAAATCGGAATTAGACCACAGTGTTTCTGTGACTTCCTGTTCAGCCTGAAGGCTGCTGGAATGGGCTGGAAACTGTCCGACAGCGGATTTTTGTCACCGCCCCCGGCTGCTGTTGCCTGCTCTCGTCCACTTTACAGGCGATGCGCAGTTCATCTCAAACGATCCTCCATCCATCTGTACATCATAGAAAAAAAGGAAAGGGAGGGGGGGGTGTAGACGACATGCAGCAAAGGGCCGCAGGTTGGAATTGAACCCGGGCTGCTGCGGTAAGGACTGTGCCTTGGTACATGAGGCGCACGCTCAACCAGGTGAGCTACCAGGGTGCCCCAATAGTGACAGTTTCTGATGAGCTTATCATAAACCTCTTTGCACTTTCACCCACTGCTAACATCCTAGCGATTTTATGGCAAAGTTATACGTTAGATACTTAACTTCTTTTGAAGCTTGCTGAATTGTCAGATGCTACCTTTTGTCTTTGAGTAACAACTGTCTCCCCCCCCCCCCGTTATGGTGGATGTAAAACTGCTCCACAAAGCACAGTGTGTGCAGCCAGGACTCTTTACAACCTGGGTAAACAGGTCTGTAGGCAGCGCGTCTGTATTGTGTGGGTTTATCTCGGCTTGGTTTTGTTAGCTAATGGCGGTTGGATGCGCTGTTACCCGTAAAACGCTTTATACATACTGTGACAACAAATAAACAAAGGAGTGTGAACTGCTGGAATAAAAGGCTGTTTAGTCCGGTGACGTTACTGAAGCTAAGACGTTTGTGTCAGTAACATGACACATTTGCATTAATGTCATTATTCGAATAGAATGATGTTGATGACTCACAACTTTTGTGTTAAACAAAGAAACCAGTCAGTCAGGTATTTGACGGTATACCACACCTGATGACATTTTTAAGATTACGTTGTTCTTATTGTAAGATAAGGAAATTTAAGGTATCAACCCTCTTTTTTTTTTTTTTTTTTTTTTTCTTTCTTCTTTCTCATTTTCTCTCTCAGGTATTTATGTCTCTTGCCATACCAAGCACCCTAACAAACTCACCCCGTCAAAGGGCAGATTTACAGGAATCATCTGTTGGCCTTTATGTGCCGAGCTGTTTGAACTGTGCTGGGTGAAAGAGCCAGTCTCGCCATAATAAGAAAAGGTGGGGCAGTTAAGGTGTAGAAAGACAGGGTGGGGGGAAAGGCAGTGTTTACATGCTGATGAATGTACGGGAGTCAGGACACATTGATACATCGCATATTGAACATCTGTCAGGGCTTTGCATAGTACATTTTTGTTGAGAAAAGGAAACTGGATTTCTTTTTTTATATGGCTCTGGAGGCACCACCTCTGATCGAATTATATCTTTCTTTTTAGACCTTTTTTATATTGATTTGTTAAATTAAAACAGAGCAAATTATTGCTGTTCCCTTTTATTTATCTTTAGAAAACATTTCTGTGAGGTTTGTGTAGATGGCTCCTTCTCACATTTGTTGCAGTATTGGTCTACAGCATCTACAAACACGGAAATATTAAATGACTAAAGTGTTGTTTATTTACCAAGCCAACACCTCCACTCTGTGATGGCCCATCTTTTTTATTTATATTCCAATTAGCTGTATCTGTAGAGTAGGAAATGTGTCTTTAACAAATGTTTCAAGGTTATATCACTATCAACACCCGTGTGTACAGTACAGCTGTACTTGTTGGCTACTGAAAAATGTTTTTTGGTCGTGGCAGTTGCTTACTGTACACGGAAAATAAACTCCTATGGGAAAAGCTCAGTGCGGGAGAAAGTCATAACATCCGTTTCCATTCTAATGATTTGCATCCTGCTTTTACAGTATTATACGACACATGGGAGACACAGTCTTTAATCTGTCATGTATTCTACATCTATTCTATACACAGAAAAGATACCCTGCATATACTGTACACTATTCATACTGTAGTTTTAACTATAGTTGGATGAGAGATGTATTACATGTGTCTCTCAAAGGACCCGTTTTCAAATTATTCACTAAGGGGTGTTAAACATTTTTTTTTGTCAAAGGACTTCACCAGCCAAATAGACAGACCGACAGACAGACAGAGGCCTTTTCAATCTGTAGCAGCACTATCCAGGCTTCAGACAATGTTAAAAACAGACATGAGTCGGCATGAAGACCATCTGGTTCAGAGAAGAGTTACTGATTAATGCTGCACAACGTTGACACATTACATTTTTATTTACTGTTTGCTATTATTTATTAAATTGGTGGTCTTAAAAAAATTGTTTGGCTTCTATAATTTTAAGTTTGTTTTTGTTACAATGAGACAGATATCAGTAAAATAAAGAATTTGGGAATCCAATTATGATTTTTGGTGATTTTTATGATCACTGGTGGTGTGTACTGTAGCCTTGAGGTCAATAAGAACATTAATAATTTTGTTTTATATAATGATTTTTACTCCATAATCCTAATTTGATTGCCTTTTGTGAGCAACATGCAGTAACAGACGGTTATGATTTTTGGCTGCCTGCCATCTGAGCTCTTTATGATTAGCCGAGCAGTAGGTGGTCCAGTTTTTCTAGTCCAGGCACATCTATTTATTTTCCTTTCATTTCAGCGGAGGAAATCCGTTTTAAACAATCTGTAGATGGTGACGTGATGTTTTTTGAGGTTGCAAATGACACACATCATTTCTCAGCGATGCATTCATTCATATTCAGTATAATATATATGGTCTACTGTATGTATTGTGCTCATTGTCATTGAATTGAAGTGTTGCACAATACCTTTAGATCATTTTACCTGTTAAGGAAAGCAAACAAGACCAAAAATTAGATTACTGCTGGCCTGTCTTTCTTCTGACATGTATATTACCTGTCTGTTTTTCTCTCTGCGACAGGTGTAGTGCTGATGGACATCTCCGAGGTCCACAGGAAGGTTCACTTTGAGCTGGAAGAAAATGTGAGTGTTAGATGTGTTTTTGCACTAGCATAATGCTTCCTGAAAATTCCTGTGTAACCTAATTTCTCCCTATTGCGCCTCACCCAAATGTACTTCATCAGAAACTCTGAACCTGTTGCTCTGTATATTTCCAGAAAAGCACAAGCGAAGCCTTAATCCACTAAGCACTATTTAGTGGTGAACACAGTCAGCCAGTGGCATTCTCTCTCTTCCTCCCACCTTTTGATAGATATATACGGCCTCTCCTCCCTCCCCACCTACATCAACTACAGTAGCACCATGGACAAGCACGATACAAAGAGGTTGGATAGGAAGGGAAACAATAGCTTTGGGTTATAGGAGCACCTGTTGGTTGGTTTCTTTCCTTGCTGAGAGCCAGGGGCAGGCCTCAACATGTCCCGGGGATACACCAGCTGGAGCTGTTACAATCTGGTGCATTAAGTACAGCCTAATTTAGGTTTTTAGCACGCGAACAATCGAGTGAAGATGCAAATTATTATTTTTATTATTAATTAATCTTTTAGATATTTCCCGAAATAATTTATTGTTAAGTCTATAAAATGATAGAAATGAAGGACATATGTATTTTATTTAAAAACGGAATAAACCCCTTGGGATGCACCATCTCATTTTCAAGGGGGTCCTCAGGCACAAATGGCCATTAGAAGTTCTCAGACCCCAAAGTGTCATCTTCCAGTTGTTTATTTTGTCAAAACAAAAGTTAAAAACTCAAAGGGATTCTGTTTGTGATAATATGAGGTAGAAAAAAACTGCAAAATGTTACATTGGAGAAGCTGGAACATACAAATGCTTTGGCATTATCATTTGATTAGCTTATGACATTTACATTAATCGAGCCCTCACTTATAACTTTTGGATCTTAATACGCTAACCCTAAGAGTTTTTCTTAAAATGTTGCACAAGAAAATAAAAATAAAATAAATAATGCCAGAGTTTAAAAAGAACCTAATAAAGCTAAACTTTGGGGCAGAAAAGTTCTGAGGCACTCTGAGAAATTGTTGCTAACAACATCACTGAGTGGGTTGACTTGTTGACGGACTTCAGATGGTGAGTCACAGCATTAATTCAGGTCAGAGGGGAAAAAAAAAGTGGTTGATAAGGTCTCCGTAGTCATCTGTGTGTATTCTGCAAATGGGGTCTTCCAGTTTATTGGTCCGCCCCATGTGGTTGTCGCCGCTGCAGCAAGGGTGTGGTGATGGCAGCACTTTGACTCATTCATAAGCGCAACCTCAGACTTGGCTCTCACCCCCGCACACACGCAAAGATACACTCTAAATGATCACTCTCCATTTCTCTCTGTAACACTTACAGTAGTATCCCTGTTTGCCACTGACCGCAAAACTGACAAACTGCAGCACTTCATCCTCCCATCGTGTTTATAATATAATCACCAGTGTGTCTTCTTTCCCTCTCCTCTCTCCGGTCTCTCCTCATCTTCCTCACCTGAAGTTTAAGAGGTTCCACAGGGAGATAATATCTGAGCTGGAGAAAAAGAATGAAATGGATGTAAAATACATGACAGTAAGTTCTGTGTGTGTCTGTGTGTTTTTGTGTCTGTGGCAGCACTCCATCCACCTTCCTCATGAGAACACTGCCAAGTATGTTTTGTTATGTTTTTGTTGCTGGTACATTTTGGGAAGCACACATGAACATGTCTGTAAGTTAAAGGCCTTAGTGTAAAACAATTGATTAATGATAATTGTGATCTTCAACAGGATGAGCAGGTAGATGAGTGGAAAACTCAAGGATGGATGGATGGATGGATAGATAGATAGATAGATAGATAGATAGATAGATAGATAGATAGATAGATAGATAGATATTGTCCCATGAGGGAGATTAGTTTTCATAGTCTGACATGCACATGGCAATATACACAGACAAATACATCAACCGATAACATAAATCCAGGTATATAGACCCATAGAAACAACCACATTTACAACAGCGACACCGGATCTATTTACATCACTCATCTGATCCTGGGCAGCCATTCAGTGCTATCATTTTCTGTCATTATGACTGCAGTCATATCAATTAAGTTATGCCCTAATGGGAGTTACTGCTGCACCACACAGGAGAAAAACAAGGTCCTATTTTCCACCAGCAACACAAAGTCAAAGTGGTGCACCAACCGTGTTGTTGTTTTTTGTTTTCTTTTTTTCAAATTGGAATCGGTGATGGTTAATGCTCTGACTTTGGTCTGCAGTGCATTACAGATGCAAATGTCTGCACAACTGCACAAAGGTAGCTGGAAATATGTATAATTTTACGCAAACTTTATTTTATTCATTCTCTTCGTCGAATGGCAGACTGAACCAACTTCACACTAAGAGAAATAACGTGTTTCAGAAGTGGTTTATTGTATAAAGCCAGTTATTTTGCATGCATTCACATGGATCTTTCCTCCTCTCCAGGCCACATTTAAAAGGTACCAGATGGAGCACAAGATGAAGCAGGACTCACTGGAGAGGTCCCAGGCAGATCTGAAGAAGCTGAGGAGAAAGAGCCAAGGCAAGAACGCCAACAAGTACGAGAACAAGGAGAGTGAGGTGAGATGGATGTAGACAGACTGACACGTGACACATCATACATGGATGCTCTTTCTTTGACAGATACACAACACACACACACACACACACACACACACACACACACACACACACTCATTTACAAACGTTGACACTTGAGATGCACCATGTCAAAGAGAGTGTAACAGTAGTTGGGGACAATGTGCAAAGTGTCTGTTAGTGCAGTCGTGCAGGAGAAGATCTTTTTTGTTGTTGACTTCTTTTGCCCACTCCATGAATACACCTGCATGCAATCCTTTTGCACCACCTTGCTCCACCTGCTCACAGATAAAAGTAAACCCACACATGCACAAACAAGCAACTACATAAGGGAGGAAATTTGACCAGTGTTGCTGGATTTAAACCACTGTACAATTTTAACTATTCTCTGTATAGACTTAGATGCAAGTGCTGCACCCTCTCCACACTTAATGGCTGCCAGCCATCAGGTCATAAACAGAGACCTGGACACCATGGAAATAAATGTGGACGTTGCCATTTATAGCAACACTGCTTCCATGTCAAACACAGAAGAGGAAGTATTTATCCATGTGGAGTACTGAGACATGTTTGTTTAATGCAGAATTAGCAGAAGGATAGACTGAAGCAGAAGGATAGATTCAGTTGAATCCCCAGTTAAGTGTGTCGGGTCTCTTAGCAAAGTACTACATTGTCTCACTATTTTCTTGTCCCCCTCTCTGTATTAAAATTTACAAAGGCACTGATACACAAAAAAAAAAAGAAACCCTTGGTATGTTTTGTCTTTTATCCCAAATCTGTTTACGTATCATTCAAAAAAAGATTTTTTTTTACCGTTACCACCTGAGACAATGAATCACTGAGGAATGTTAAGTCATTACAGCCAGTTAAAGTTGTTATTACATGTTGCCACCACACCCTGTGACAGTGACTCTGTAGAATGAAAATTGCAGAAGAGTTTAGTCTCATATCGGTGACCCTGAGAGCACAGCAGCTTCAGATCTTACATAACCCGTGTGTGTGTGTGTGTTGTGTTTGTTTTGTGTGTGTGTGTGTGTGTGTGTGTGTGTGTGTGTGTGTGTGTGTGTGTGTGTGTGTGTGTGTGTGTGTGTGTGTGTGTGTGTGTGTGTGTGTGTGTGTGTGTGTGTGTGTGTGTGTGTGTGTGTGTGTGTGTGTGTGTGTGTGTGTGTGTGTGTGTGTGTTAAAGGTTTGTGTATTCTGTCAACACGGTCTAACCTACGCCCTAGCCTGGCAGAGTTAAAGTGAGAGAGGTCAACAGAGACAAGGAATTACACAAGGAATTATGTTGCGAATATGGTTTTATTGCAGCTTTAACCTTCTACACAGACTTTGAATCATCATTACCCCAAAGAAATAACTTGATAGGAACATTAATAGTGGCAAAAGAAATTCCCTTTCTCCAGTTATATAAACTTGAATTGCAGAGCTGTCACTTTCAGTGTAAGCATATATGAATTAGAGCTGAAGTGATCAGTCGATTAATCAATTATTTGATGTGATGATCAGCAACTATTGAGCATCATTTTCTCAAGCATCAATGTTCTTTAGTGTCGGCTTCTCAAATGTGAGCATGTGCTGCTTTTCTTTGCCAGATCAGTACACTAAATAAGTTTTTTTGGCTTTTGGTCAAACAAAACAAGACATTTGAATGCCACCTCGGGCTCGGTGATGTTTTGGTGGGCAACTTTTCACAGTTGTTTAATATTTTATTGGCTAAACAAGATCTAGGAGATTATGTTAAAATCAATCTGAAAGGATCTAATACATTTAAGTATATTTTACAAGCAGACTACTGTATGAACTTGATTATGAAAATATGATGAACTCTTTCCCTGTGGCGTCTTAGAAATTACAGCCGTCCTCCCTCCCCTCTCCTATATTCTTCTCTCGCCTTTCATTCTTTTGTTTTCTCATTCCTCCACACTCTTTTTCCCACTATATCTATATCCCTCTTTCACCTTCTTTGTTTCCTATTTCCTTCTCACCTCTCTGCTCTACCCCACCGTCACAGAGTGCTCACTCACTGCTGAGTTCATTTTTCTGATTTAAGGCCAGGTGTTAGGACACTGATGGGTCAGACAGACGAATAGACAGGGTGTCAAGGTTTAGAGGCAGGAGCAGACACCAAAGACAGTTCAAAGCCAAGAAACTGAAGGTCTATAAGCAGAGATGGAAAATAAAAAAGAGTGCTGTCACAACTGTCAAACAATTGATTAAAGGACTCTTCAAAACAAAGTAAGCGCAAGTTTTACCCTCTGTACATAAGATAAATTAAATAAAGTGTGATTAATTGTTTGAAGAAGTTTGTAGTATGTTTTTCTCTTTGTCTCATCTCTCTGTTGCCACCCCTCGCTCTTTCTTACCAATAGTAATACATACTGTAGGTTGTCCATAGCAACAAGCTCACTGTGTGTGTGTGTGTGTGTGTGTGTGTGTGTGTGTGTGTGTGTGTGTGTGTGTGTGTGTGTGTGTGTGTGTGTGTGTGTGTGTGTGTGTGTGTGTGTGTGTGTGTGTGTGTGTGTGTGTGTGTGTGTGTGGCATTTCAAACTCCCCTTTTTTTCCCTCGTCCACTTGTTGGTAGAAATTATGCCGCCCACTTCCACAGTTCTGAAAGGTCTTTTTCTCTCTTTCTGTCGATCCCTCAATTCTGTTCCATTCAAATGATCTTTGTTGGCATGAAATGCAACAGTATTTGTTGCCAAAACACAAGAATAGATAAAAAATAACTTGAAATGCATGTGACACATTTGGGAGATAATTTAGAGGGCAGTAATGAAATTATAATTACCCCCATAGAACATCTCGATTAGCTAAATTAATGCATATGATTAATACATATTTTATCAGTTGGTCTGTTGGACACGCAGTGTCACATATTAAGCACCTAGTGTGGCACACACACACCTATCCTCTCAAATGGAAAGAATTAGGGTTTTTTTACGTGTTCAAGGACATTTATGATAACATCTTATGTGAAAGCTGTATAGAAAAAATGCTGTATAGAAGGAACTTGTAGTTTATTCCTTTACCTAGATGATGAAGAATGTGGGTCTGAAAACCAAACTCTTCACAGACTCCACGTCCATGCAGTCGGTCAGTTTTTATAACACATACCAATTATACAACCGAGTCAAATACTTCCTGGATGTCAACAAAGCAAGACTATGCTTTGAATTAGTTTTGAACAACATTAAAGGTCAGCTAAAGTTTTCAGTATGTGTCTTTGCTGTTACACATCCTATTCTATAAAGATACTTTGTAATTGTGAGTTGATTATGTTGCAGTAAAGCTTGCCGTTATAGCAGCAGGGTAAGATTATAGGATGTCCGTGCGGTCATTAGAAAAAACAAAGGCAGCAAAAGAGAAATGAAGTAGTGAAGTGAATAAAAGTGCTATTCTATTGTTGTGTGTGTTTGCTTTAGAAATTTGCATCTGCTTGTTTGTTTACATGCAGCCGCAATAATACGCCTGTTATCAAAACGTTGGGTATTGGACGAGAGATTAACAACATATTAATGAGATATTAACACAGGAATTTCCCCAGTGTGGGATTAATAAAGTCTATTTTATCTTATCTTAACAACTCTAAATGCACAGGTTCATGTTAGGACTTCCTGGCAATAGAGAGATGGATTCGCATTCGGTCAGGCAGACAGACAACACTGTTTTGACAAGGATGATATCACCTCTGCTGAGAGTTACTTAGCATTGAATGTACACACAACGGTGTGTAGGTCATGTTTTTTTTTTTTATTATACCCTCTCTGACTGTTTTTTATAAAAGTAATTGTTTTTTGTATGAGTTTTTAGGGCATGTTTACACCCAGAGGAACAGTTATACAAAGATTTTGGTTAATGGAAATCAAGTATTTTAATTGTCTCTTTATTTTTGCACTCCATATTAATTTGGTTCAACATTCTCAATCAAATTAACTAACACAATTCCATGTGCAATATGTTTCTGGGCGTAGGTTAAGACAGTAGATGAGAATTTTAAAATGCACTTATTAACCCACCTCAGCTTCCCTCAGCGATTTAAAGCTTTATCAGAAGAGGGCGGTTGTAGGAGCTCAATAGAGAAGGTGTGTGTGCCATTCTATCAACAACTGTTAAATTGCGTGCCTATTTCAGGCACTTGGATGAGGATGACGATATGGATCTCACTTTTAGCTTTGATAAGGAATCCGTGACAAAAGTCCACTTACTCTGTTTTTTGTAGGGCGTTCTGACCTTGTTGTGTATTACTCTTTTATAAAGTAGAGATTATATGTGTTATGTGAACAATTGGTAAGAAATCATACAAATGTATTGCATGAGCCAAAATGTAAATCCTGTAAATAATTATATACTGGTAATACTCAAACCAGGGCCCTGGTAATCATCCTACATTAATAATACATTACAATACATATTGATTGCTGCTTTTTTCTGAAACAACTCTTCACTCATATCCACATGTACTAGAGTATTGTCTTTATGCTTGTTCACAAAATGATATCAAATAAACAAGATATAAAAATTTTTTTTTTGAACATTAAGTGATTTAGGAAAGACATTTTCACATACATGCACAAGGACACACACTAGCCTGAAGCTCCTTTTTAAAGGTGCTCTAAGTGATGTGACGCATTTTTTAGCCTACAACATATTTCGTCACATGCAGCAAACATCTCCTCACTATCCGCTAGCTGCCTGTCCCCTGAACACACTGTAAAAAAACGCGGTGTCTGAAGACAGCTCAGGCTCCACAAACGGCAACAAAAACAAACTGCGCCTACCAAAAAAATGTTGTAGCCTAAAAAACGCGTCCCATCACTTAGAGCACCTTTAAGTAGCCTTCAGACATTTCAATAATCTCAGGCTGTCAGTGTAGATAAGACATCCGCTCCCTACAACCGCCCTGTCTCCTTTTCTTCCTGTTGCTCCATCCTTTTACTGAACACTAAATGCAACCTCATCTGTCAATACAGTAAACACTTGTCTAATAACATCTTTCCCCCTGCAAGAGGGAGATTAGGATATTCAGAAAGGAACCCTGCTCCTTTCAGATAATTTGCCCTTGTTGGGTTTGTGTATAGATCGCCAGTGAAAGGGACTAGGTGGCTGCAAACCGTGTGGTCTGGAAGATAAGACCTGATGATCTATTTGAGATGGTAGTTTGTAAGACGGTGGATGACAAGACAAACCAATTGATTTCAATCCATTTAAATTGGCTTGTTATATTATCATTATAATATGGTATTATATGTGTGTTTGTTATCAGTGCCTGGAAACGTTGACAAGCCGTCAGATGGACATGCAGTTGTTCATCGCAGACGGCTGTAAGGAGGCTCTGCTGGAGGAGAAGAGACGCTTCTGTTTCCTGGTGGACAAACACTGCATGTTCTCCTACCAGTTTGCTTCCTTCCATGAGAAGGTACAAGTCACTCCAGCCTTCTCATTATCTTAGAATCTAGCTTTTCCTTGACTAAACACTTGGCTAAGCACTATCTTTATGTTAGACTAAATGTGGGGTTGAAATGACAAAGAGAAATCCAAATAGGTCACCAAGATTTTTAACTTTTTAAGTACGGCAGATTATACCTTACAGAGAAAACCATCAACAAATAAAAAAAATAATAAAAAAAAAATAAAAAACATCAGAACATTTGATTCCTAAACCCACAATCTCAGGACTCTCTATGCATTGTGTTACCATAGTGATGGAAATCTGTTTCTACTGATTACTCATGTTTTCTTTTAATATTTCTTCTTATGTCCTTCCCTGCTGAACAGGCCAGAGACATGCTGACGGCAAAGCTGAACAGCTGGCAGGACCAGTGCAACGACGCCTCCGAAATGCCCGACAGCATAATGTCGATGATTGAGGGGCTGCGCGCACCCATCTCCATCACACCTCTGCCCTCTCCCTCCCCGTCACGGCACAGCATGGTATGACGGGATGGAGAAAGGGACAAATCAAGACGTGATCTTGTGCTACACATGTAGTACTTTATCTCTTTTATGCGGTAGAACACAATCTCAAAATAGATTATTGATAGATTATATGATTTCAGAGCACTTTGCTGGATAGATTTGCAGATTAATGAAGAGAAAAAGTGTTCTTTAAGATGTGGAGTTGAGATAAATGCCTCATGTTATGTAAAGACAGGTATGCTGAAATATATTTTATTTTTATTTTCAAATTTTGATCAAGACTAACGGCATTTATTAAGCATAATGCAGCTTCACATGAATGTATCCCTTATGTTTACAATAATAAGTTCAAATGCCTCTTGATCTGTCACTTTTACTAGATTGTAAACTCAATGCATCTCGCTAAAGAAGCTTTATAGGCTTTATAGGTTAATGTTTAGCTTTTGATGAGGCCACTACTGCTAACATTAAACAGTCAAATATATATAACAGTACTGATGTCACACAAACATCGCCAAGAAATAGGAAGTGAACCATAAAATTGCAGCATCTTTGCATATTTTTGTCATAAAATCTGGTCTGGTATTCTTCAAAGTCCCAATAATGGACAAGCTGCATCTGCCTGAAATAGTAACATAAAAAGTAACTAGTTACATTTTATTTTACAGCAGTGACCTCAACCAAATTGTCTGCATGGGTGGATCACTGTTTGGGGGATGTCCTCTGAATATGTGTCGCGATGTTTTTTCACTAGAAATGAGTGCGTTCTATAGCTCTCTCTCTCTCTCACACACTCTCTCTGTCTTTTTCTCTCGGGTGCGTGATGTCCAGAGGCAATATGCATAACAATGATCCAAACTGATAATTTTGAGAAAAAAGTGACCGTGTGTGTCCACCTGCAGTTGCTTTCGCAAAATCAATAAATTTCACAGAATCTTAATTGATTTGAGGCAGAAAACACTCATTTGTGTTATTAGTTTACATAGCATATTTGTCTATTATAGTGACTTTGATGAAGGTCAGACCACATTTTATGGATGAATAATGCATACATTTAGGTAATTCACTTTCTTTTTCTCTGCACTGTATACACATGCTAACATTATCATTAATGTTCTTGTGGCAGAACATGTCTGCTCCCCCGGCCCCATCTCTGCAGGCTCAGACCAGTCCTCTGGCTAGCATGTTCACCCAGGAGAACAACACTACCAGTGTAACCAGCACTACCAACAACAGCATAGGTATTATGGCATGGAATATGGCATTGGTTTTCATTTGGCACCTCGTTCTGTGCCACTGTGGCTTTGAGCTTTTGCTTTTCAAGAGTAGACTGCAAGAACAATCTGTTCTTTCCTGAAATGTGAATGGCCTTTGTCTTGCCTAGATCAATAGCAACTGCTCCACTTGGGTTGAGTACTTTTGTCTTTGCAGTTTTGCTGCCCTTTCATCGCTACAAAAATATATTCCAGGATGAAATGGTTCAAATAAATGTTTTTTTTGGTTTATGCTCTAGAGTTAGCGATGTAGGTCTGTCTGCTGGTTGGTCCACCTCTTTAGTTCGGATTGAAATATTTCAACAACCATTGAATAGGTCATGAAATCTGCTTCAGATATTCAAGAGGATATATTCAAATGACTTTGGTGATCCTCTGACTTTTCCTGTAGTGCCACCATGAGGTTGATTGTCGTGTAAATTGGTACAGACATTCACAGTCCCCAGAGGATGAATTGTAATCACTTTTGTCCGCTGACTTTTCAGCGAGCGCCATCATCAGGTCAAATTTTACGTTTGTCCAGTACTTTGGTTTATGACCAAATACCTGCAAAACTAATGACATTCCCATCAGCCTCTGCTGTTCTTTGTGTTAATTGCTAATTAGCAAAATGTTGCATTGGCTCATAACATTGTGAGCATGTTAGGATGTTGATGGGACTAAGCTCTGGTCTGTTATTGCATTCTCAACTGTTAGTCTTCATGCTCACCTTTCTTCCTCAATCCCTTCCAGACCACGGGAACAGCGAGGAGAACAATCTTGCCAGGTCTGTGTCTGTCGCCACTGGCCTCAACAATATAGTGAAGAGGCCGCGAATGCGCACCATCTTCCCCCACACCGCCGGCAACAACAGCACACTGCTCAGCTTTGACGAGGGAGACATCATCGCCCTGCTCATCCCTGACGAGAGAGACGGGTGGATGTACGGCGAACTGGAGAAAAACTCAAAGTGAGTCGAATCACACGTGTTCCATATGTTACCAAAGAGTATGATTTACACAACTAATGAAAGGCATGTGCACGTTGTTCTGTACATAAGGTGTGTACACGTGTGATGAACTACATGTATGTGCACACATTCACAACCAATAAATATGTCAGCTACCTTTATATTTTAGGGAATATTAACAAGACATTCCTTTTTTTGTGTGTACATTTACTATAATCACCTACACCTCATCATGGCCTTTATTATCGATTGTTTAAAACATGCTTGTCATGTTTCTCCGTCCTCCTACCAGTCAGGTAATTGACACACGTTGGACTGCCCTGTCCGAACTGGCCAGATGGTCCCTCGCCTGATTGTTATGCTGAACATGTACACGTACGCAAACAGCTCTAGGCTCGCCAAGTGCTGCCTAATCTGGACCACTCACTGATAAGGAAATCAAAGTAAAGTATGGCCTGTGGCTTGGATGTACGATAGCGGATTGGAGTGAGGCAGAGAGAGAAGTTCAGAGTACCACCTGCTCTCCCTCATAGACAGGCATCAACCAAGCCCACTCTACCCAGGTCTTTGATGTCTGACTTTTGATTTGATCTGAAGCCCTTGGAAGTGTTTTTGAATTTAATCATTCATCCGGTTTGATCTGTACCACTATCAATGGAAATTACCTGGCAAGTGTGTATATAACTGATCCAGGGCAGAAAAGGAATCATTTCAGAGTTGCTTTCAAAAGTGAGGCTGCAGCAAAGTTAAACATTGGGCTCGCCGCCTCACCGCTGCAAGCGGAGCGAGCTAGAGTGCCTAAAGGTTTAAAAAGTGTACATGACCATGTTTATAAGATCACAGCATCTGACGAGATGTCCTGCAGGAGGTTTGGCTTTGATGCATTTGGGTCTCTCGCTGGGTTTCTCCTTTTGTCTTCTACCAGCCTTGATGGTGTAGCCCAGCAACTCGCCTGGCAACACCTAGACTGATTCAGATACCCACACACTATTGATGTACTGTGGGATGTATGTCAGCAAGACAGTAAGCGTTAAATTGCACTAGTAATGAATGATACACCACAGCAACATTAGTGACCATGTGTATTATCATGGTCACTTTCCCTACATACATTTGATCCCACTATCTTATCATCCAAACAGGCTTGTTAGTTTTGCTTTCCCGTCCAGAAAGAACCCGTAGTGGAAAGTGAACGTCTCTGGCTACGAGTACTAGTGAGTTGTCCTTGTGCAAGATGTTTTTTAACACCAAGTTGTTTCAGTAAACCTGTTCAGTGGCCAGCATGTGTTCTCAGTAGAAAACCCTTCACTAAATAAATAAAAGCTGTTCTTAATATGTGTAAGATTGAGTGAGGTGTATTTTCCAGTAGGGGTCTTTTTTAATCACAGGTAGACAAACGAAACGTTAATTCTCCTAGACCAGATGTGCAAATATTAACATTTATCCACACAGAGGGCGAGGCTGGCTGGCTACTTACTGATTACGAACAATCTTGGACCATAACAGCACAATGACACACAGTCCTTGGTCTGAACTTGTGATAGAAACAAGCTGTGACTTGTTTTTCTTAAAACACATTTTCATTCTTTTAAATGTGTTTTCAAGCTGAAATAAAACTTCTTCTTTTTTTAAATCAGATCAAGGTGAGACATTGTTGGAGCACCTTCATTTAATGACATCATTTCAGACTGACTTCATCATGTTCTCAATATGGTTTTCACCTCCATCATGAAGTTATTTTGGTGTGTGTGGGCACGAACAAATGGCTGCTTGACTTTCACAGAGGCCACCAGGAACCTCATAGGTCTCTGAAGTCTGACTGAGACACTGACTCATGTATTAAACCAGCGCAAAGGCTCCAAATTGAGATAAGACTTTGACGACAAGACCTTGATTCATTCAAGTCATTGATTTCCTTTGCTTCTTATAAAAGATGGAAGATAATCAGTCCCCAACCAACAGGTTTGAGAGCAGCAGGAAGTGTTAACATCAACCTGTTCAGCCAGGCTTTTGATTAAGAATGGTTTACACATATTATTTACATGATTTTATACAAAATGTTATCCTATTTTATTTTGTTATTTTGTTTTTATTATATATTTTTTTCTCTCATCGGTTTTATTTTTGTATTTTTAATATATTTAATCTAGTGAAAGTCTAGCTTGTGTGTATCTATTTTAAATGTATTTATTAAAGCTTTTAAATCCATGTTATTGTTTTATTATCATCTTTTTATTGTTGTTATGTCTTTGTAATCTATTTTTACTAGTTATTGTATCTAGTTTTACTACTATTACTGTTATTACAGCTTTTACATCTAGGTTGTTACATTTTCATCATTGTTATTGTCTCGCGTGTGGTGGTCTCAACTTGTTGAATTGTTTTTGTCTTTTCTGTTTTTACTGTCTATACGTGTTGTGTCTTATTATCGGCTTGACAGTCATCTGGGAAGCACTTTGAACTGCACTCACCTGTATGAAAGGTGCTATACAAACAAAGTTTGATTGATTTGTTGTTAGGAAGAAATAGATCCATCAAAATAATCCAAAAAAAAGGTCCCCTTTGATGATCTCCGTTTACAAATCGGTGGCATCCATTTATTAGGATGTATTTTCTGTGATGAATTCTAGCTTTTTGCTACCATAGTTCCATAGGCATACCTGTCTGTCTTTCTCTGTCTCTTTAGGTCAAGAGATGGAGGAAGTCATTGAGTCGAGGGCAGAGCTCTTTGCTAATCATTTAAAGAGGCTTTCAAATTTGCTGTGCAGTGAGAGCTGAAAGGTCGGCTGGCAGCAGGATAGACTGAGATGTAATCATCCCTAACTTGGCTCCTATCTCTTTGTCTGTGTCTTGCAGGAGGGGCTGGTTCCCTTCATCTTACTGTCGTGTACTCTCCGAGCCTCTCGTGAATAACAACAGGTAAGGAGACTCCACGTTCCAGACACACACACACACACACACACACACACACACACACACACACACACACACACACACACACACACACACACACACACACACACACACACACACACACACACACACACACACACACACATACACCAGCAGGTTTCATGTGGCAGCCAGCTGTATTGTTGGCAGTGTTTCCTCTAGTTACTCCTGTTCGAGTGATAACCTTTCTAATCCTATAGGGGACTCTCCCATTCCCCAACCTTTGATTCCTGTTGGGCTTAAGTCACATTCTGTTTTCAGTCTCCTCAATCATTTAGCCATGTGAAGCCTTTCTTTCAGACTCTGCACCAATTTAAACAACAACTTAAAACCCATCTGTTTAGTTTAGCATACCCAATATAGCTTTCACCTTATTATTATTTCTGTTTAAAATGTTTACAACACTGTGTGTTGTGTTACATGACGTAACGCAACATGAGGGAGGAAACATTAATAGAAACCAGTGATTCATAGTATATTTTGCTCATATAATTATTGTGTAACCAACAAATCTGTGTAATTGGAATGAATCTAAAATTGGACTTTTCACACAAGCTGAGAGAGAGAGAGAGAGAGAGAGAGAGAGAGAGAGAGAGAGAGAGAGAGAGAGAGAGAAGAGAAAGAGAGAGAGAGAGAGAGAGAGAGAGAGAGAGAGAGAGAGAGAGAGAGAGAGAGAGAGAGAGAGAGAGAGAGAAAATGAATGTTCAGAAAGTCGACTCCAACCGTTTCTTCAAAGAGACTAATCCCTGTCGGTTTAATTTATTAGATCTTAATGTGCTGCACCTCCTACAGAGAGACTGGCAGCCAACTGCTACAGGAAGTTGAAACTATAACCAGCGCTGGGGGACACAACAACACACAGATTCCTTCTTTCTTTTGTGCTTGAGGAGTTTTCCCCAATAACCTTAATTTTAACATCATGCCTGTAAATCTAACATCAACTTTAGGATTAACCATTCTATTAGTAACCCTAAACTAAAAGATACAGCACTCGAAGATAGGAATACAGGAGCACACACACATGCCAGGAGACTTATCTAAATAAGTTTAATTAAGTGGCCTTATTCTTCCCCTCTTCTACTGGTCTTTCATCCTTTGTGCTCTACTTTTGTCTTTTTGTTTCTACCCTGTTCCATCACCTCTCACCCCACCCCTCCTCTTCCTCTTGCTCCTCTGCAGTGTGTCCAATGCCCCGTACCGCAGTAAAAGCGTGGTCAACCTCCACCATCAGGACACGGAGACAGACGATGCGACCATGGTGCTCCCCCCAGCGGACTACTGTGACGTCCCGCAGCGCAACGCCATCAAGAACAACCCCAGCGTCGTCCCCACAAACAACCACCACAACCACTCCCCCACGCCCTCTGCAGTCTCCTCCTCCTCGTCTGATCACACGGTCAGTCCGTGGGCTTGGGTTACGTGCATTTATCGCACATCTCTCCAGTTTTAGCAAAAGTTAAAGCCATGTGTAAAATGTTCCATTAAGCTTAGTGCCTTTTAAAAAAAAAAAAATATTGTTGAAGTAATCAGCCCAGAACACTTTGACCTACTGTCGTCTGTCAGACCTCTCTGCCGTAGTGTCGTGATAGAACTGGCTATGTGTGGCTATATTTCACCTGATACCTACTGTATCCTCAGCTATGCAGCCTTATCTTGGCTGCTGACTGTGTGTGTGTGTGTGTGTGTGTGTGTGTGTGTGTGTGTGTGTGTGTGTGTGTGTGTGTGTGTCTGTCAGATGAGCTTTTTATGTCTTGGAAACGTGACTGCACTTTGATACACTCTGTGTCAGCTGATGTACACATTAAGACTTTAATACTGAGTTTGCTGTAGGTAAAGCTTCTATGGCGTGGATATCTCATGAACAAATGCATGTGAGCACATATTAACAAGTGGTTATTCTAGGTATTTTTAATACTGATTTAAGCCTTTTTTTCCAATAAGAAATCTAAATACTAAATGTCAACTTATCAAAGAAATATCAACTATCAAAGAAGCATACAAAATCAGGGATTTTCCTGGCTCAATATGAGGCAAACGTGGTACATAATGTTGGAGAATGGCACATTTATTGTATATAAAGACCGAAAAGGTGTTGCTTACCTTTTTATTATATGTGCACCAACTGCAAAAGGCGCCTTTACTAAGCAGCTCCCTTGTATTACAACCTTCAATCAGGTGGATTGGAAACTTTAAATTGCCCATAGGTGTTAATGCGTGTAGAAACATGTTTGTCTGTGTGTGTTGGCCCAGTGATGGCAACCTACAATGGCAACCAGGGCATTTTGGGTCCTTTCCAGTCCCCCATGACCCTAAACAGAATATTTAGTAATAGGAACTAGAATGATGGACTTTTAACTTTACACAGACTTTCCACTTTTTGGTGGTGGGGGGGTGAGAGAGAGAAATGTTTTATAAAGGCTACTGCCAGATTTACTCCAGGAAACTTGTCTTGTTTTCCAAAATTGCAGTCCATTTGCTGGACTCGGTTCATCCTCACATGGTAGTAGGGGATGAAGACAGAGGCTGATTAGGACACAGCTGTAAAGAAGATTGCCTTTGTTTTAATAATGCCTGGTGTGCTGATAATGAGTCTCCTGGAGTTTCTTTTCCAGTAAGCGGCAGTGACATTAGGATAGAGACGAGAACCGAGAACAGAAAAGTTTTCTAAATCTCAGCATTAGATGTTTTTGAATGTCCATTCTCACAAATGGTAACATAGAATACGTCTTATCATATTATTATTATTATTATTATTATTATTATTATTATTATTATTATTATTATTATTATTATTATTATTATTATTATTTCAGCCACCTCCCCTACGAACTTGGCTACAGTCATTACTTTACGGATGTTCTCCCGTTTGCATAGCATGCAAAGTGTCAACCAAGTTGCGGTTTTTCTTTATGAAAGCTTTTGTAGTTTGCCTGTTTTGGAAATATGTAAATGTGTTGTGGCTCTTCAGGGTCACATACGGCGCAATCAAATACTGTACACACACTTTGCACTACATTACACAACATTGCTTTTCTAGTCTACCTCTAGACTTCTGATCAGGTAAATATAATACACTTTATAAAATGTGTTTATTGCACCTTTCCAACATTAGTATACACATGGAGGGCCTAGACAGACACTGACAACAGAATCTATATATATATATATATATTCATTCTGGTAGGCTGTGATGTTTGACCCAGATAGAGGTTCAATTGGGCAAGCGGTGATACTTTTCTCTTTCTTGCCTCAACAGTATTCATTATTAACCGCTCATTTGGTCCACAGCCAATTTATGTTCAGCACTTACGCTGACAAACATTAAACAAAACATTGGCTGTGTCTGAAATCACTCCCTAATGTACTCATTTACAACCTATAAAATAGACTCTTTATTATAATATATATATTAATTGAGATTTCTTACATTTATGATTCATTGCCATTTTGTAGCAACATTCACGTATATTTTTTTCGTTCAATTGAGTTCCAACCTCCTAGTGCACTAAGTAGTAAATAGGGAGGGATGTAGGACACAGGAAAATGTACTGCAACAGAAAAGAAGAAAGTGTGTGTGTGTGTGTGTGTGCGTGTGTGGACTGGGCACTATGGTGGAATTCCACTCTGAGTGAACCTGATACCCAGCTCTATCTTCATTCTTTCACTTTCTCAAGTAATTTGTCTGTTTATCTCTCCATCTTTAACGCATGCCTCTCCATTCCTCTATTTCCAGAGAAAATACTGTAAGGGTCAATTCCATTGAAGTGTATCCTCCATTCATCGTTAGTGACTCAGAAAACCCTGCTTTCAAAACCGAGATCTCATAATAGACTTGGGTGTTGGGAACAGTTTTGTAAATCAGTTAGTGTAATACATGTAATCTGATTTATGTTCAGCTCAGTGTATGAGTGGGTGGCTGAGGCTGTGTGTTGGTGTGTGCACATGTTTGTGCATGCGCTGTTGGGTTAGTTAGGGACTGCAACATTCACGAACATTATTGTCAGTATGATGAGCGTGCTTCTCAGGTGATAAACTGAATTGATGTGGCCAATTGGTAAAGCGTGTGTTTCCTCTGGAGAGAAACCGAGATAGAGATTGAGATCTACAGTTAAGATCTACAGATCTAAAGTTAAAGATGGGTTTGACCTTCAAGCGGAGTATCCATGAAAAGCAAAGTAAGAATGTTGTTGATACTCAAAGTTTAACCGAGCAGAACAGACAGTGGGGAAGACATTCTTGGTTCCCTGGCTGAGCTGTGAATTAGCATGTTCACCCTACAAGTGTATTTTAACCCTTGTGTTGTCCTTGGGTCAAATTTGACCCTTTTCCAACGTTTTTTTATATCAGAAATATGGGTTTCTTTCCACCAAATTGCCCAAAAATAACACGGATGCATCGATGTATGTCGCAGGTAAAGTTAATGATTACTTTCATTGCATTTTGGGTGTTTTATTCAATTTTGTAGCACTTGAAAAAAACATTTTTAAACTGTTTCAAAACAGTGTCCTGACTAAACTTTGACAGATACCTGTCTGTGATCCACTCAACGTCCTCTGTTCTTAACTTTTAGTCAAAATAATTCATAATTTCTGGTATAATGTTATATAAATTACGTGTTTTGACCATGAATGAAAAAAAGTGTTGAAGAAATCGATTAAAAAAAGCGCCAGAAGCGTGGACAAAATGCGACTAAAAAAAAGTTCATTTTCAATTTTGACCCGGAAGGACAACAACTTTATGGTCGACTGGAAGACAACACGAGTTAAACTGCAGTCATTATTCGACGAAAGTAGAGAGACACACTTTGAATTTTATTTGGAGATTAGAGTAGTTGACATGAATAAAGAAGCATGTCCTTTACCAGCCACCATTGTTGCTACGTGATTTGTAATCCAAACATCTGTAAGAGGGGGACAGATGTGAAACTCTTTGTGGCATGTGGGGAATAAGTGGTCACAGTGAGAGGGACAGTGCCAAGACTGAAACACTGGCCAGAGACAACAGTCACTCCAGCGCTGTAAATTATATATATATATATATATATATATATATATATATGAGAGAGAGAGCTAGGTCACTCTATCCACTTCTGACCTCTTGTGGAATATCTGCAGTACTGCAGGTTGATAACTGGAAGACAGGGCCAGCTGCCAGGAAGATCAACAATTTATCTTCAGCACTTACGCTGACAAACATTAAACAAAGCATTGGCTGTAGAAAACAAGGGGAATCCAAGGCACTCTTCTTCAAAAATTATTTAAAAAGCCTTTATTTTACTGGCTATTTCATAATAGAAAATGTAAAAGACAGGGAGAAGCAAAGAGCACCTTCAAACATCTGACCGAACTTCATGAGCACTCTGGATGTTTTTTGTCTTTCAAAACATTGTCTGTATCCGAAATCACTCCCTAATTTACTCATTTACTGCCTATAAAATAGACTATATTATACTCTATATTGGAGTAAATTGAGATTTCTGACAATTATGATTCATTGCCATTTTGTAGCAGCATTCACATATTTGTTTTTTTCAACCTCAAATAAAACTGGACACTAAATGTAGTCCACTAAGTAGTAAATGGGGAGGGATGTAGGACACAACCTGTTTACATTAATAGAAAAATACAGAAAATATATTCTAACTGCAACAGAAAAGAAGAAACTATGTACTCTGTTGATTTGTGTGTGTGTGTGTGTGTGTGTGTGTGTGTGTGTGTGTGTGTGTGTGTGTGTGTGTGTGTGTGTGTGTGTGTGTGTGTGTGTGTGTGTGTGTGTGTGTGTGTGTGTGTGTGTGTGTGTGTGTGTGTGTGTGTGTGTGTGTGTGTGTGTGAGAGAGAGAGATTGTTAGAATTCCTCATGGGGGCAACAGAAATTACCCACTATAAATAGCATTAAATAATGGCTAGCGTCTTGAACAAAATCCTAATCTTGGATGTTGAACCCTGCCCTACACCTTGTGTCTGTGTTCAACTTCAGTGGAACTGACTTTGGCCTGTCATAAGAAAACTTTATGCAGATGATTATGAAACAGACTTGAATTTCCAGAAGGTCCAGATTCTACACAGATTCCTTTCCCACGCTTTTGCTCACCCATCTATTTATCCAGTGTGTCCTATTCAACTTCAGTCACACTAAGGTGTGTGTGTGTGTGTGTGTGTGTGTGTGTGTGTGTGTGTGTGTGTGTGTGTGTGTGTGTGTGTGTGTGTGTGTGTGTGTGTGTGTGTGTGTGTGTGTGTGTGTGTGTGTGTGTGTGTGTGTGTGTGCTCTTGATGTATACTGTACATCAAACACAGCAGAAACGTATATGATTGAGGTATTCATATTGCAAATGTGTGTTATTTATTTTTTTTTATTTTTTTTACTGTGTTACAATGAGTGTTGGCTGTGTGACTCAGATAATGGTGAATCTGTGTTTTCTCCACAGACAGTACAGCCTAATGGCATCTCACGACCTACGCCAGCTTACCTCGCGTAAGTCACATAAGCACACGAATGAGATGATCTGCCTTTCTCTCAGACATGCACTCATCACTTATTCTGCTGCGTTTTTTACAGAGGAGGAAACCCATTCGCCACAGTCAGGCTACGTCCAACCGTCACCAACGACCGCTCCGCACCGGCCGTCTAATCAGTCCACATTTCCACACACCCTCCACTCCCACATCTTGACAACATTTCTGTGTCATCTACCCTGTGCGTGTAGCTCTGCCCTACCTTTACTGTCCAGCAGCTTTTCATCTTCTGGATGGAACCAGACAGAACTTGGCCATCACTGAGAAGAAAAATAAATGCCATTTGAATCTGGGATCCCCTTACTGCTGCAAACTCTCACCTGGAAGTATTTTGGGACCGTTTTATTTTACAGAACAGATGCTCATATATTTAAGATATACATATTTTCTATGTCTATTTTCGTCCCTCTGTGGTGGTGATGTTTAAAGGACCACATTCTTACCTGCACTTGAGAAATGGATGACTAAAAATTGTCAAGAAAATACTGCAATGTATGTATGCTGTTGATGTTGCTTGTTCATCGTCAAAATGACTGTTGCCATAGGACAGTAGAAGAATGTACTTAGAGGACCTCTGCATTTCACCTTTGGGTCCTAATAAAAATGCTGCATCTCAGTGTCGATACTAAAATGATGTTGACTATTCTAAGGAGAGAAACATTCAAACACTTAAAGACATGCATCCAAAAAGAGCACACAAGTGATCTTCAAGTCTCTCTTGTATATACATTTGTACAACAGATGCTATAAATATTGTCCTTTGCCATCTAACTAAACTTTTTGTAGAGCAAGACTATCATGCAGACAGGACTTTTGCCTTAATGACACATGCAACTACTGTAAAAATATAATTTAACTGTTGTAAACTTTACATTGTGGACATTCGCCTCATCTTCACATTGACAGTGCAGTAATTTCTGCTTTAATCATTACACATGGCATTTTAAGACTACAGTGTGTGTACACTTGTTTTTGGCCCACATTACAACATTACTAGAATTTGCTGTATGAAAAATAAAGATTTATTTCTTCAGTTTGCTGTTTAGTTTATCTTGCTCAAGTAATGGACACAAGGTGTCTGAGTATTCTTATTATATATTCCTTTGTTTAAATGTATTTAATGTTCATCTGTTTATAAAAGAAAAATCCAATCAAGTAGTCAAAACCATAAGTAGCATTCATTTTTAATTACAGTAACTCATATAAAAAGTAAGAACCTCAATCATAAGAGCGTGCGTAGTGTGTTTTCAAAAGCAAGAAGATATATATATATATATTTTGAATCACTCCCACCCAGTTCTATCTCTTTTTCTTCTGCCATGGACAGTTATACAACAGCTTGCTGCGATGGAAGACGTAGACACAAAGATACTGCAGATGCAGGAACGTAGACATTCTCGGTTGATTGTCTGGTTTGGGAGGAATGGGGCAGGGTGACTTGTCACAGAGTACTAAGATAAAAATCCAGAGATTATACACATAATTGAAAGATTTCTTCAGCTTTTACTCTCAGCATGCTTCCCCAAAGTGAAACTCCGCAGATTAAAAGGAGTCTGCGCTTTGACATAAGAGTCCTCTTGAAGTAGAAGATGTCCGAACAGTGATTGAGGTTGTAAAGTCAAGGGCGTTTTCAGATTGTATGTACCTGAGGTCTGCATTGGCCCTGGAAAAGCACAACCCAGCAGAATAATCACCAAACAAACTGTCAGTGCAAATATGGCCCCAAGAAATAATATCAACAAAAATAGACAAAATGGTGCAGGCTTTCTGCCTGAGACAAGTCCATTGTTTCAGCCGGGACAGTTCACATCCAAGGATCTTTACACGTCTTTTTCTTTGTTAAAGATGTTTCGGTTATTCCCTGTGACACACTGAGCCAAAAACAAAACATTTCAAATAAAAAGTTTACATTTCCGGAAAAGGCTATTACGTCAGTGATCTACATGGATGCTGTGTAGAGTACAATATTAATAAGCACAAAAAGATGTATGCAGTGTGCCAGCAAAGACAAAAAGAAAGAAAAACCCGAGCATGTGTCTCAGTTAATTCTGGCTTGAAAAAACATAAAGGAATCTGCTCAGATCATTAGATAACTGAGCTAAATCTACAGGAGAAATCATGACTGATGGAATCTCTGATGATCACTCAGCATGTAGTGAAGGCACTGACGACAGCTGGACACTTGCATATGCTAGAATATATCCTCAACTAGCAGACGCAAACACACGTGCCTCTAATAAAACATCATAAATTGTGGTAATATCATCTTGATCATTTGCTGTATATAACATAATGGCAACAGCAATGTGCAATATTAATAAAAGACAACAAAATAAAAGACAAAAATGCTAGATTGTGTGTGTGTGTGTGTGTGTGTGTGTGTGTGTGTGTGTGTTTGCGGCGCAAGGGAGCATGAGTAGGTGCATGAGCTGTGGTTTGGTCCCTCTAGCCAAAAGTGGCGCCACAGTTGGGACACCTTCTCTGACGCAGTGCGAAGCAGAAGAGGAGACCCAGGGGGAAGAAGAAGATGGCACACATGATCCCCAGGCAAGTGAAGTCATCCTCCAGGACACCAACTCTGCAACACACACACACACACACACACACACACACACACACACACACACACACACACACACACACACACACACACACACACACACACACACACACACACACACACACACACACACACACACACACACACACACACACACACACACACACACACACACACACACACACACACACAGCATTAGTAAGGAACACTATGAAGAAATACTAATGCAGAATTTTAATCACACAAAAACCTGTTCTCTGAATGGATAACTGAACAGGCCTACTGGGTACAAGCTCAGGGCCCCTGGATCCCAACTTATCCCAACAACCACAAAGAGATGCAAAATACCACAAAAAGACACAAAACAACCACAGAGACCCCCAAAAACACACACAAAAAAGATACAAATTAATGCAAAACAATGACAAATAGACACAAAACAACCAGAGAAACAAAACTAACACAAGGAGACACACACAAAAAAACACAAAGAGATACAAAACAACAACAAAGACATGCAACCGCCGCAGACACATTTGTAGTCGTTCTGTGTATCTTTCAGTCTGGGTGTCTTGCTCCTCTGCAGGAGGGATGGAGGACCTTTTACATGTCTTTGTCCATGGCTGTAGGGGCAAAAATGTGCTTTTTACCATTTTCTTCTTCCCCCCATAAAGCTGTATCAGATGTAAAGGTTGCTAAGCATTTGTCTTACAGTACGTCTTGCAAAAAAGTTCAAATAAAAAAAAAGGAAAGCAGTTTTTGCCTTGTGTGACACGAAAAAACAACAATAACAAATGATCATCAGAATATCAAGCAACTTGTTTTGAAAGGGAAGCCATAAAGGCCTTAGAGCAGCTTTAATCCAGAGTCACGATGAACAAAGTGCTAACCACAGTCTCATGACTGCACCACGCCAACCAAAGCGCCCAGTAAATCTGCTGGAGGCCCCGAGAAGGAATTAACAAATGCAATGTATCAAACTAGACCCTAAACTCATGGGAAATAAAAAGCTGCTTTTGGAAAGCGCTTACTGTTAATGCTATGAAAGAGTGTCAGATATGGGTTTTTGACTTTTGGGGTGTAGATTAAATAGAAATAATCTTGATAAATAGGCCTTAATTACACAGATAATATTAGATTCTGCTGCAGTGATGACCTGGGTTCAACCTAATTGAAATTATTATAGCTCCTAAAACAAGGCATGTTTACATAAGTTGACAGTGTTTGGTCTACCATGACACCACACTATGTGCTGCTGTGCCATTTCGTAAGTATTTGCACAACGCATTTGTACACTGGTACTGTGGCTTTCACCGACCGAGGAAACATGATGAGGAGGCCATGATGCAAATGCCGACTAAAACTGTACTAGCCACACTTGTGAATGTTTTACATACTGTGGACACGCTAGGGCTGGGTATCGGTACTCCATACCTTTAAGGTATTGACCAAAACAACACATTATGAAGTAGTATCAAAACTCCAGTCAAACGATACCTGCATTTGATCCATTTTTCACCCAGATCTAGAAAAACCCTATTTGTATGGTTTTGCTAACAGCCAATCACCACAAGCGTTCTTCAACTTAATGTGAGGTGCGATTGGTCCACTACCACAGCAACTGCAACCCATACAGTCTTTGGTGTGGTGAAGTTGAGCGCAGTGTATTTGACAGAGTTGTACAGTTTTTTTTTTTTTTTTTTGATTATTTTGATAATTTGAACAATTTTAAAAATGTTATAAAAATTATTTTGGATGTGGAGGAGCGGTGGTGGCATTTAACGCAACTGAATGCTTCCATTCACATGAGTATCGAATGGAATAGAAAACAAAAAGGTATCAAATGAAGTACTGGTATTGGTAAGTACTGGTATTGGTATCGGTATCACTTTAAGGGTACTGGTATTGGTACTGGTATCGTACTGGTATCGTCATTTTAAAAAAAATACCCAGACCTAAGGCATACGCAACACACTGGTGTGTATAGTTTACTTGAACTTTCAGTTCAAGTAAAACTGAACAGAAGTGCACTTGCAGGGTATTCATTCACATGACAATAAACAATCCTGCTATGAAATAAAAAGCTACACAACCAACTTCCTTACGTCCTTGGAATAGATATACAGTATATATTTTTATTGAAACGCAACCAGTGGATGTGAGGACATCTGATTTCCATTTGCTGTTCTTGTAAACTGTGTTCTGTAGCCACCTTGACCTGGGCCTGATCCCAGTCACTTGTTTGAGGCTGAAATCACATGACTGACAGGATGTTGACTCAGGCACAGTGAAACCAATGTAAAATCATCTTTCAGAACTGAAAGTCACATCCGTTTGACAACGGTCACAGCGCTGCCTGGAAGGGGACGTTGGGGGTTTAAAACACCATTGAGTGTCCATTATGTACCTTTATATACAATCTAATACATACATATATATATATATATACATTATATATATATATATATATATATATATATATATATATACACACACACACACACATATATATATATATATATATATATGTATGTGTGTGTGTGTGTGTGTGTGCATTCTCACCTGCAGGCAGGGCAGCCTCCCACCACCACTACAGACGGTTGTATGATGGTGTAAGTCCCGGTGTAGGGCTGCTGGGCTATGGCAGGGCCCATTTGGGCTGATGGGTATCCTATGGTTGACAGAAGGAAACGACATACATGTTATTGTGGACATAAATAACCACATCATTTTTTTTTTAAATAATTAAACAAATTACCATATAATGTAATTATATAATAATGTTTTGATTTGTGTGACTGTGTTGTGAGTGCGTTTGTAGGAGAGTTGGGGATTCAGGGCTTTATTTCACAGACACTCTCAGGCCATACTGAATTTTTTTTTTTTTTAATTTTTACCACCGGTGTTCAAAGGCAGTGATATTTGTGTGACACAGTAAACTTTGATACCATAACCATGCTTGTTTACAACACATTTTGTCTGATAAGGGACAACTCTCTGGGAGAGAGATTACAACGCTTAACAGAACACAGTACGGCTGTACATATACTGTACCTACACTGTTTCATAATAATAATCGTCCCTTTCAGATGCAGCAACAGGCTACTTTAATCTACCCACAAGACCAAGAACCGGGGGGGTTAAGCAAACAGGAAATGACAACAACTACATGAAATGAGACTAAATTTTAGGACTTCCTTGTCATTGCAGCTCAACCAGTCAGGTGATGACTGGCTCCTTTACATGAAGCAGATAGTACTGTGGTCTGGGACTACAATAGCACAACCTGTGTGCTCCCTGCACTGTGCCAAAACTTCATCGACATATTTAATATTCTGTTGCTTCCTATAAAACACTGACAAGATTATGTGTTAACGCTGTAAGCCATCCGACTATAAAGTGTAGTGGTTATCGTTTATTGAGCACTCGTAGTACACTCCCTTTAAAAAGGCGCATATTTTCTAATGTATTGTCAGTATTAAACACCTGACATACTGCGCAAGCGCAACATTGGAGCAACTAATGAAGGAAACTTATTAGGCCTACTCTTTCACGGCATTTGTAACTTAAAGTCACAGACTCGGTGGTTCGACGTGATGTACCCCCCACCCCCTTGAGACAAAAAGACGCTCCCAGACTCCGAGCCACAACAAAGCCAATTTCCTTTAAACGAAGACGGAAGTGGGCAGCAGTGAGTCCTCACCGTGCTTTACTTTTTTGGCAAATGTGGACAGTGTACGTGTACAACGTGAACGGGGCTATACTTGCCTTGTCCATCGGGGTACTGGTAGGGCGGCGGGGCCGGCGGGGGGATGGCCCCATAGCCCTGCTGCTGCTGCTGCTGCGGGCCGTACTCATAAGCCCCTGGGACAGCGTTGTACGCGGGAGGTCTGTCCTGAAGAAGAGGTTTGTTGTCCACCATCTCACCCGACTCGATGCGTCCTCAAGTTGTCTCGTTCTCTGCTCTTAACTTAAATCGTCAGCAACAAAAAAGGGTCAAAACCGTACTCCGGTTATTTGGCTTCTTTTGTCCGAAAATCTGTGCGACGTTGGTTGACACGCAGTGGCGACAAAAACAAAGAAAAGACGCTGCGCAAAAAATGAAACTTCGTCCCTCTCCATGCGCCAACTTTGTACCTGGTGGCGCAACAACCCCAAATATTTACCAAATGTCCACTTAAAAGACAGGAATGGTCTGAGTCGGTCTGGTAATGGTTAACTTAACTCCATGTCGCTCCTTGCAGTTGGTCCTTTGGCACCAATACATCAGTAATCTGTCATCCCAGCGCCTCGTAACTCAGTTGAACTCAGTAATGCTTTTCCTTTCAGTCTGGATTGTCACAAGAGAAGAATCATGTGATGGGCTGCTGTAGCGCCTCTGCGCACTGAAAGGCTTCTTAAAGCGACAGTTCATGAAAATAAAAGGCTCAGTGCTGCATGCAGTGCACTGCAGAGCCAGCACACCATTGCCTCCCAGTGCCCACTGGTTTTAATCATAGGCCTACACATACAATGTATTAGGTTAGAGGTGAGACGCCATGTGTGGAGGGCATCGATTGTTGACGCTGTGACTTACATAAACGTCCTCATTACGAGTGGGCTACCGTTAATGTTGCATATCACGTTGTTGGTTTGGAGAGGATACGAGCGAGTTAATACAACGTCTATATATATATATATATATATATATATATATATATATATATATATATATATGATACTATTTCCTCTGTTTTATTCAGGGGGCCTTCATCAACAGTTTGTGGAGTCCTGTAGATCACAACACAACAAGACTATGGTGACCTGAAAACTTAACTGATATAAAATATGTTAAGCTTTGCTAAAGCTTGAAGACTCCCAATGGATGATGTGGGGAAAGAAACTGGTACTGGAACATTTTGAGCTACTTGTACAAATTTCTGTTTTATATACAAGGGAAAGGGAAATATTATAGTAATATTATACTTTACTACTCTATATTTTATTTTTACAGATATTCATATATTTTAGATTAATACTTTACATAAATGAACTAATGACACACTTTTACAATGCATTGTTATATTTTAAACTCTTGCACATGTAGCATTGTAGGGTTGGGGCCTCTTGTCATATTTTAGATGTCTATGACATGTCTATATGTTAGCAGTTAAACCAAAGAGACACAATGCCCTCTAAACTCATCAGTCATCATCATGATATCACATGCTGAGGTAAGGTGATGGCTGCCGACTGTTGCCCCTGTCCAAGGTGCTGAACCTGGGACCCCCGAGGATGAGGTAGCTGTCTGGGGCACTCGTTGTTCACACTGAAAGGCAGCCTCATGGCATTTACTTTACCAAGTATTCAGATACTGTATTTAAATAAAAGTACTAATACTCACTGTGAAAATACTCCACTACAAGTAAAGGTCCTGCATTCAACACCAAAAGTATTATCAGCTAAATTACCTTAAAGTATTAAAATCAGAATCAGCTTTATTGACCACGTAAGTGTGTATACAAACAAGGAATTTGACTCCAGTTTTTGTCACTCTCAATGTACTTGCACAGAAATGGACAGCTAAAAACAAGGACAACAAAGCTGAATAAGGTAAACATGAACATTGATACTATGTAACATATATCAAAAGGTATCTATATAAAACTCTCAACAACACAATACAACTTTTGTAGACAATAAGACAGTGGTGCAGAGTGCAAAGGGTGCTGGAATCAATATAGGATTATTGTAATTAATGTTGTGTTAATACTCATAAGTGTTTAGTGTGTAGTGTCCAAATATTTGGACAAATTGTATTTTGATGCTTTGGCAACATTGTTATTGACACTTTTATGCCATTAAATCCCCTTTGGACCTCATTAAAAATTGAATTATTAAAGGTGCCGTAGGTAGGATTGCAAAGATTTACATGTTAAATGCAATTTATTAAAAGTAAAAGTACTCATTCTGCATTAAATGTTCCCTGTCAGTGTTTTACTTTTATATGATGTTTAGGGTTATTATTATTACTGCTGCATTAATGTGTATGTTGCATTTTACTGCTGCTGATGTTTAAGGTTGTGCTAATTTTAAATCATGTTTATAGGCCTACTGTTTGATAGTTTAAATTACAGCAATGCATTATATTCTACAAGCTCGTCATATGTTTGTCCTTTGAGAACCACGTATCTCTAAAAAGTCACTTTTGTGATGATGCATTTTCATGATCCAAGATGTTTTAAAGTGCTCATATTATGCTCATTTTCAGGTTCATAATTGTATTTAGTATTCAGAGGTTGTACCAGAATAGGTTTATGTGGTTTAATTTTCAGAAAATACCATATATTTGTTTTACTGCACATTGCTGCAGCTCCTCTTTTCACCCTGTTTTTAGCTCTCTGTTTTAGCTACCGAGTGAGGCATCACACTTCTGTACCATCTTTGTTGGGAGTCGCACATGAGCAGTAAGTACTGCTAGCTAGTCAGTAGCAGAGTATGAGGGAGTGCCACGCTAGCAGCTAGGCGAGCATTATAACGTGTGTTACAAAGTGACGCACGTTCGTCACGGAAGTAAAGGCTGGACTACAATAGAGCTGTTTGGAGCAGTTTGTGTTTTCTCTGGAAGATGGTAAGTCCCTTTGGGGTGGGCTTTGGGCTTTTTCACTTTGTAAACCTATAACGTGCACAAAAAGATACATAACACAATAAAGGAAAGGGGAAAAGCCAAAAAGCACAATATGAGCACTTTAAATTGTTTATTTAACTTAAGAAGTAGACGATTTTCCCCCCAAACTTCATTCTTCAGTTTATTAGAAAATTCAAAATCACCAAATTTGGAGATTCATGGTTTTCACTGGAAAGGAAGGGGATAAAAAATGTGATCTGAAAAGTAAAGCTGACAGGTAAACGTGGAGCAAAAAGTACAATATTTACCTCTGGAAGTAATGGAGTAGAAGTATAAAGTTGCGTAGAATAGAAATACTCAAGAAAAGTAAAGTACCTGTAATTTGTAACTAGGTCTACAGTACTTTAGAAAATGTATTTAATTGCAGTCCACAACTACCAAACATTAGTGTTATTTAGGAAAGTTGGCACGTTCCTGAGCACCGGTCACTCTGGCATTTTCCATTCATGTTGTGATAAAATATTCCAAACTGTAGCCAAACAAGTAAAACCAACCTTGACTTCAATAATTAATTCGGCGCTGAATCAATTATTGAAATATGCGCGTCAATCAGCAGCCGTCGGAGAAAAAAATAAATAACAGGAGCTCCTCGTGTTCCACCAATAGGAGCAAGGGATACCACACTCCATGAAGAGTTTCAACCAATCAGAGCAACACTACCTCCATTTCCTGTTGTGGGCTCGGGAGTTGGACGGAGCGTTCCTCTGGTCCAGAATGGGAATTAAATACCACAGCCGGTATGTGCATGAGTGACTTTACTTTTCTTCTCCAAAGGTGTTGCTCATGACAGAGCCCCATGTGTAAGTAATAGATGTGTTTGAAAGTCTCGAGACTGAGGAAATGAGGAGGGTATAGCTGCCTGCTGCCTGCTCCCTGATGTAAACAGCTTATAGCCGACTTTGCGGCACAAGAGTCCATATCAGTTATCCGTGTTGTTACGCTGCATTGCATGCTCAAACTCCCTCCGTTGTTATTCAACATGTATTTCTGTGTCTGTCCTAGCATGGGCCTCGGAGATGGCAGGTATCGGCTGTTGCACCTGATGTCATGTCGCGTGTGTTGATTCTCCCTTGACAACCGCGGATCAGATACCAACATTCAGGTAACGTTAGCCAGCTGTTTGAGCCCACGGTGTTTGTGTGTGTTTACTCGTGTGCGTAAAGCTCCACTGCATGCTATAATGTACATTAAGTTTATTCCAGGAAATTGCTGATTGATTTTATAGTGGTAGTCGAGACTGTAACGGATTAGTGTCAGTCGATAAAGATAGTGTCATGTTGGGCAGCCAGAATAAGCACAAGACTTCCGGTCAGACATTACAAATTAAAAGCCCTTTGCCACGTTTTAGTGGTCACTAAAAAAAATAAAATAAAGTTGAAGAATTCCAACAAAACAAAGCTTAGGGAACATTTTAAGATAAGTAAGTAAAAATAATGATTTCTGTGGCTGTCTATTTATCCAGTGTGTCCTATTCAACTTTAATCAAACTAAAGTGTGTGTGTGTGTGTGTGTGTGTGTGTGTGTTTGATGTATACTGTACATCAAACACAGCAGAAACGTATATGATTGAGGTATTCATATTTCATATTTTTACTGTGTTACAATGAGTGTTGGCTGTGTGTGAAAATTGTAAAGTGCTTGGGATATAAGCACTATATAAATGCAGACTATTTACCTATTCTGAAAATAACTATGTAATTCTGGTGATATGACACATCACTCATCACATATGTGTTCTAGGGGTGGGGGAAACATGGTATCTCAATATTTTCCGTGGCAATACTGTATCAATACACAGATGCCAAGTATCCATCTTTTATTATATACATTGCACGAAGAGAATTTAACTTTTTGGTACTAGAATAATAAAATCAATTGCTTTTCTAGTCCACTAGATAGACTCATTGAAGTGAGATGAACAAACAGAGAAATGTTTCTTTTGCAATGAAAACTTTATAGATAAAACAGATGTTGACAAAGAAATTAATAAATTGTAATAAATGGCAGAATACCGCAATATGTTAAAAATTGCAATCATATATTGTGATAATATTTTAACGTGGGGTCTCTGGTGATTCCAACCCCTGATGTATTCCTCTTACTGCTCTAATCCTCTTTCTTATTATGGTGATGCAGACTACCAGAGTAAAGAAATAACTCAATAATAAATAGTCACTATTCAAGAATGAATCTAAATGTGAATGTTGCCTTTGCTTATGGTTGAATGTCTTCAGGATATCAATAATTAATAATAATAATAATAATAATAATAATAATAATAATAATCAAAGTGCACAGTCATAAAATAAATACCAGGCAGCTTGGAAAGATGAGTGCTCTCTTGCTGTCTCTGTTCAGCGGCCATCATGCCCATCACGCTGCTGTGGGCCGTGGATGTGTATGGCAGGGTGTATGGCCTTTCCACAGCTGGCCAGCGCTGGGAGCGTGCAGACGACATGCTGCTAGAGCTGAAGCGTGTCACTGCGGGGAAGGATCGCTGCTGGGGCATCGGCTGCGACCACCATGTCTACCTCAACATGATGCCCAGTGAGACCCCCATCCGCTACCGGGAGGAGACCTATGAAAACCAGGTTGGCCCAAGCTGTATGTTGATACACTTACAATGTAGACGCAGTGTGTCGTAAATACTAAAGCGCTGTTGCTCTGTGTGTGTGTGTGTGTGTGTGTGTGTGTGTGTGTGTGTGTTTTCAGAGGTGGAACCCAGTGGACAGCTTCACCGACACACTGCTGCCCACCGACCGCTGGCCATGGAGCGATGTGACCGGGATGAATCCTCAACCGCTCCACAGCTTTGAGCTGCCCTCCCGCAGCTGGGATTGGGAAGGAGACTGGTATGTGGATCAGAACTGTGGAGGAGAACCCAGCCAGACTGGGGTAAGAAATAACCCATGAACACTCCCATAACTACTGACACACACACACACACACACACACACACACACACACACACACACACACACACACACACACACACACACACACACACACACACACACAAAAATCCTGATCTCACTTTATCTATATTCTTGTAATTTTATTTTATGCCTTTTGTTGTTTATGTAGCCAATGCTTGTTTTTATAAATTCAGTGCTTACTTGTGTTCAATTTGTTGTTGTTTGTTTAGGACTCTTGTAACTGTGATCGATAATTATATATTTTTTTACTTCTCTTCCTTAAGTGAGATCCCTTCTACAAGCCCCTAGGGGTTTTCTTAATCTCACTTGCACAATCTTTATTTTATATTATTTTATTTTATTGTGTTACTGTTGTCTTGATTTCATTGTGCAAAATAATCAAATTTAAACACACACAGTCCTTTTTCCTTTTTCTTGCTTGCTGTCTTTCTAATTTTGTGAAATTGAAACATTAAATGTCTTATCATACTCTGTCTACGCTAGTGAGGCTCTGTTTGTCTCTCTCTTCAGGGCTGGGAGTATGCAGTCGATTTCCCGGCCAACTTCTCCCCAGACAAGAAGTGGAACTCTTGTGTTCGTCGCAGGCGGTGGATCCGCTACAGGAGATACACGGCACAAGGCACCTGGGCAAAGGTTTGGACGCTCTGTGGTCATACTATGTATCTGTAGAAAGGTTGAGTACAGGTCCGACTGAAGATTTGAGCAAAGCCACTGTCTTTCTGCAGATCCCTCTGGACAATCCCAGGAAGCCCCCGCTGCCGCTCTGTGACATAAGCTGTGGTGGTTGGGAGATGAGTGACCAGTCTGGGAGGTATCCATACCTCTGGGGCGTGTCCCAACAAGGAGAGGTCAGTCCACTGGACCAACAGTCTTCTTAGTGAAGCATTCCATGCTCCACTCACTGTGGTTTTGAGAATTTGCAAAGATGGGGTTTATTAAACAAGCAATGATAATCAACGTTCCTGTTGATTCAGCACTGAAAATGTTGAATTGTTTGTTTTTTTACCACAAGAGGGCAGCATGACTTCATATAATTTACATTGCCATTTAAAGGTCTCCTTAAACGTACAATATGTAACTTGCTAGGGGTCTCTCAACCAAAACAATGGACGGTAAAACTGGACTTTTGATGACGTTGTGAAGTTGCGTGGAATTATGGGAGTTTTTAGTGTTAAACACCTTCGCTGCCGGTTAGAATGCATCAGTTCACGGACAAGTTTATCCATTCAAGTTTATTCACGTTACGTTTAGTAACGTTTATTCTTATTACTTGCTGTAATGAAAGTAGCTGGCTGATAGCTGACTGGGGGCTAACGGTAACTAGCTAGCTATATGTCTCGGGGCTGTTGTCAGCTATCATCCCGACTGAGTCTCTCTGCGCCGGGGGAGTGAGGCAGACAGACCAGGGTGTGCTAGCTGGCTAAATTAGCATTAGATTAATCGTCTATCTATACAGCTATTGTTAACGTTACTAGTGAAGTTATTCATGGGTTAGCTCAGTCCTGTTAGCTGTGGTCGAAACAGTCATACTAAAAATAACTATTAGCGTGTTGAACGATGTTGTAACCTCATAATGTTACCCACAAAGCATTAGCATCAACGTTAGCACATTGTAGTAACGTTAAGCTGGTATCGATATTGAACTTACAAAATAGATATGGTCTCTGTTGTATTACTGTGATTAAAAAGTGGGATGTAATTAATCACAAAATGATGCTGTATGGCAAAAAAAAGCAGTATTACGGTTACAAGTATTTTTTTTTCTGTGACATTGTATGATTTACAATTACTCCTGAACTATCCTCTTGGTGCCAGTGTTCTGACGGAAGTTAGAGTAACTGGAGGGTGAAAGGTTATATGACGCCACTGATGGGCGACTAAAGGAAACGTGCCGTGTCTGAAAATAAAATAACAGATTTCTCTGGGTTTGACATTTGGTGGAAACATTTGGGATAGTGTAAGAACACAACTCATAAAAATATATAACATAGGTATGGTCGTTTTTAGACATTTTAAAGCAGAAATGTTACATATTGTACCTTTAAACCAATTACATTTTGTATACAAATAAAATTATACATTATATAATATAGTTTGATGCTCTGTAAATGATCTATAAAATGTACTGTGCTGACACTGGTATTTATCTTATATATACATAATATTTTGTATTGTGTTTATATCATTTTAAGCCAAGCAGCATGCTATACAATATCCCACCCAATCCAATTTTATGACTTTATCTTTACCCTGCAGGTGTGGTTCAGGGAGGGCATCCACCCTCGTGTCCCAGAGGGCTCCCGCTGGGAGGAAGTAGAAGTGCCCAAGGAGGTGGCTCAGTTATCGGCAGGCCCCGGAGACCTGCTGTGGGCTTTACTTTGGGATGGGAACCTGCTGGTCCGTACCGGCCTCACCCTGGACAGCCCGACTGGTCAGCGTTCACTGTAGTTCCCATTTACATGTACCCACCACAATCATTTTCCATTATTTCTCATTTTTGCCCCTTTTTTTATTTTCAACAATACTTCTTGTGTAATAATAATATTGTATCTGTGTCCCTTCTTCTAAATTGTTTGTGATTTTTGTGACCATAAGATAGTTTATCTGGATAAGAGTTTAAATTGTCAATATCAACACCAAGATCAGTTTTATTTGTTAAAGCATCATTGTACATGAGATATCTATTTAATATATACTGTACCTAAAAAAAAAAAAAAAAAAAAAAAGTATCTCGGAAAGATGACGCGAAGCTTTTAAGAAAAGGTGAGAATTTACTGTAAGTCTCACAAGATAGACCACCAGTAGCGTTGTCATGATGCGGGCACCAAAGAAAATAAGCCAGACCTATACTGCCTTACGAAGATGATCTGCAGCAATACTTTCTGACATTTTTTCAAAAGTCAAATATGATGGTTTAAGTTTAATGTCATTTGAACAAAAGGTGTAATTTAAACTAGCTTTGTAGGGCAGACTATTTTACAAAACATAACATAAACTACCACAATAATGGTGACTGCTTGCTAAGATAAGGGCTTGCCTTCGTGCTGTTTTGGTAAACGTGCAGCATTTTCTTCTATCAGGCACATCGTGGGTCGAGGTGGAATCACCAGGAAAGGAGATTGAAGCGCTTCATGTGGCTGTTGGAGTTAGCGTGGTCTGGGTGGTCACTAAAGACTATAAGGTGAATCATTACTCCTTGCATGCGTAAAACTGACTGGATTCATTGTGATGGTAACATATCTGTGTGTTAACGCGCATGCGTTTCAAGGTGTGGTTCAGGCGTGGCGTGAACTCCCACAACCCCTGTGGCTCCGGCTGGATCAGCATCGGAGGGGAGATGATGGTGGTGGATGTAGGACTCAATGACCAGGTTAAAAAGTTTTCTGTTGATAATTTAATCATCACACCTTTTTGATGAGCGCCTAGGCCTTATCACAGTGTATTGATTTCCCCCTTAAAGGTATACAGTAAAACAGAAGACAATAGCAAAGTCATCTGCATAATGTAAATGTGTTTTATATAACAAAATTGGAGGTTCAACAATGTAGAAGGGTATTTTTAAGAAGAAACAATGTATGTCCCCGTAACATTTAAATGTATTAAACACCAAAAACAACATACTAGATTTGTTGTCAGTTACACTTAATTATTATTAACGATATAGTTTCGCTTTCCAGCCTTTTTGTTTCCTTTTAAACCCTACTGTAGCGTGTTTCTACTGAACTCTAGCTGCTTCCCTCTGAGCGATTCACTTTACCCTCAACATTGGATCTGGTTTCAGGACAAGCCAGATCAGGGCCAGGGTCAGGACAGAAAGGCTTTCACTCTTTATCTCACTGCTGAGGACTTTGCTAGCACTGCAAACCCACATATCACACCTCCTCCCCTTCTTTCTCTCACCTCTGTTCCCCCTCCCCAGCCCTTCTACCTCTGGCCTCTAGTTCCGCCCTGCAGTTGCCCTGTAACACGAGTACAGCCAGCCGTTCCAGCCAATGTCCCAGCAGTAGCACCTCAGGCCCAGCCTTATATATCCCCAGACTGGATTCCTACTGGGTTTATCTGTGTTTTAAGCCCCAACGTCTCCTTCCAGGCAGCGCTGCCTGGAAGGCACTAGGATTAGGTTATGGTTCAGGTTAGGTTTAGGGTTAGGGTTAGGTGCCTTGAAGTCAACGGTTGCAGTGCTGCCTTGAAGTCGATTAGGCAATGGTTAGGGTTAGGTGCCTTGAAGTGAACGGTCGCAGCGCTGCCTGGAAGGAGACGTTGGGGGGCTTAAAACACCATCGAGCTCCTACTGGCCTGACATGTGGGGAAACTCCCTAGTTAGAAGCTGGCCAAGCTGTCATCATCATATCCCATATTTAATTTTTCAGAGCTGCAATTACGGATATGGCTTCTGTGAGGCGACAGGCACCAGTTTTACAGTATATGACCTTATAAAGTATCAATTGCCTGTGTTCTACTAGTGCCACGGATACACCTTTTTAAAGAGTGAATAAAAGGTTTATTATATTTTATCTGACAGGATTCTGTCATGTTTATCCCATTAGTTTTCATGTAGTTACTTAATTTCCTTTCTTGTGATTACTGAGTTCACCTTTGTTGTTCTACATTGTTTTCTTCTCTCTCCTTCTGTCAGGTGTGGGCGGTAGGTGAGGACCGCGGCCTGTATTTCAGAATGGGTGTGACACTGTCTGAACCAAGTGGGAATGGCTGGATTCCTGTTTCTGCCCAATGGGGCAATAGCAAAGAGGTTATCCCAGCCAGGTCTGTATAAATAGTCGAGTTGGATCCTGTAATGAAACCACCCTGATTATATCCCTTATTTTGTCCCTGCTCTCTCCATATGTGTTGTTTAATAGGAAGAAGTGTGAGTTTGGTGGCCAGCTGACTGAGGCCTCACAAGGCTCGGTTCTGAGCTGCACGGACTCTGACTCAGAGTTAGGTCCTACTGACCCACAAGACAGCACTAAAGACAGCCCAGTCGTGGAGGCAGCAGCACCCTCTGTAGTCCCATTAGGAGAAGCAGAATCGCCTACACCTCCCCTGAAAACAGAGGACACTCCCTCAGCCTCCCAACAGGATGCCCCCAAACCATTCATCCCTGCAAGTGACAGCTTCATTAACAGCCTGGTGTCAGACCGGGACAAAACGTCCACTCCCCAACCGTCCATCGCAGAGGTACAGCAGGAAGAAGTCGAGGAGCCGTCCCCAGCCCCGATACTCCCGACCCCTGAGACCGCAGGACACGACGTCCCCTGGATGAACGTGGATCTGGAGGGAGCAGAAGCAGCTCGATGTGCACAGGCGGCGGGGCCTTTGTTGGGCGATGGCAGTGCTGCTGCCACCTATGCCCTGGGGACTCTAGAGACCTCTCACGGTGTTGGAGAAGAGGACGGGCCGGTGTGGACCTGGATCTCTGGTGGAGGCTGCGATGTGGATGCGAGCTCACAGATCAGCTGGCTTAGTCCCACAGGTATACGGACAGCCGCTATGCAGTGATATTAAGATTGATGTATTTACTAAATGAACAATTAAATTACCAACCTTCCAAAAAACATACCTTTAAATAAATGAAAAAAAAGATAGCAAAATCTGATGATGACGGCTTACGAACATTGCATGTCATGTAGTGACAGTACACAAAATAATGTAAACACGCCATGGCCACTTCCAACTTAATCACAAACGATGTATATTATATCTGTTATATATCTTTGTTTGAATGTTGCACACTGTTACTTTTACATACTTTTACATGTATAGAGATATACTGTACGTGTCATCTCTATGGTTGTCTGTGTGTCTGTCTAAACGTCTGACTTGTATGTCTTTCTGTCAGGTCCTCTCACCAGCTCCCTGTCCCTGACTCCAGTCCAGTCTGTAGCCTGGAGCGAGCAGCAGCAGCAGGAACACAGAGAGGAGATCAGCAAGAAACCGCTTGAGAGAAGCAACGTAAGACTGCTTGTGTTTGACGCTCCTCTTTAACTCCTCCTTTCTGCCTCGGATTGACCATATCGCCTCTCTTGTCACATTTTTTTCTGTCTGTATGTGGTCACATCCTCCCGTTTCCCTTGCCAGTCGGTGTGGGTGCGTAAAGGTGCGTTGCGCTGGTGGAGAGACTGGAAGCCTCAGCGCTGGGTGGATGTGGCTGTTGCCCTCGAGCAGTCCACCAAGTCTGACGGCAGGAAGGACAGCATTTTCTTTGTCTACTACACACAGTATGATGAGAAAAAGGTTGGTTTTGCTAGGGTCGGTTAAATTCTCAACTGTCTACTGACAGCTGTCCATACTCATTTTCTTGTCTCTTTGTCACAGTACCTTCATGTCCTTATAAATGAAGTGACGGCGCTGGTTCCGGTGCTCAGGGACTGCCACTATGCTTTTGCTGTGTACACCGCCCAAAGGACCAAACAGAGGTGGCCTCTGGTACTGGCAGCACAAACTGAAAAGGACATGAATGACTGGGTAACAGTTGCACGGAAAATACATACTTTTTTAAGCCCACTGAGCATGAAAACACGAAAGTGAAAATGTAGATTAAAACGTTGCATGTTAGGTAGAATTTTTTTTTTTTTTTTTACTTTACTAGTATTTACATTTACTAGAAAAACGCTCATTGCTGATCACATTCCCTGTTGTTTCTGGGTCTGCGTTTAGTTGTGCCTGTTGTCTGACTGTTGCTGTAAGTGTCGAGGGCTCACAGGTCCCCCGTCCAGACAGGCCCTGTGGTCCACAACCTCAAAGGGAGACATCATGGTCCATGAGCCGTCCTTCTCCCTGGAGGCCCCCGCAAACACACTGGCCTGTGACCTCATGTGAGACTGATACCAAATAGTAGTCTCTGTCTGCCTGCTTCTTTTGTTTTCATCCTGTCTTTCTGGTAGACCTGGTTTCCCTTCAGCTTTGTTGTGCCTACATTGTTTTAATTCTGCTACATGTCAGTTAACATACTGCTCTGCATGGTGAGAGTGGGTGTTATACGTGCTGCTAATGTGCCAAATCTCTAATCTTCATACTGTGTGTGGCAGCACTTTGTCTCTGTGTGCTAACAATAGTGTGGCTAACGCTGGGTGCTTCCGCTGTATGGTGCTGCAGGTTCTGGCGGCAGGTCCCGGGTCACCTGCGCTGTGTAGAGTCTAACAGTCTGGGGCTGGTGTGGGGCGTCGGGTGGGACGGCACCGCCTGGGTCTACAGTGGGCGCTATGAGCAACAGCCCACCCCGGGTAAACTTGCCCATATATTTCCCACAAATTGAAATCTACACCACGAGGCTCGACTCCTTGATATTCATATGTTCAAACTATTGATGGGTCCGACTCCTTTTTAAATTCTCAGTTTTGTCATGTATTTATTCCTACTGTTGAAATTGTTCAATTGTCAATTAGTCGATCAACATGAAATTGATCTGTGACAATTTTAATCATTGCTTAGTTATTCATCAAGTTAACATGGAAAATATAATTGGTACAATAATCTCTCATGAAAATAATCATTAGCTCCAGAGCTGTTTACTTCTAATGTTAAATTTATGTCAGATTTATAATTTATTATTGACATAACGCATAAGAGACACTCAGTCTTCTTGCTAACAGCTTGTAGTTTTGTGTGCAATTGCTTTAGCATCTGTTGCAGATGTAGAGACATGTATGCACAATTGCACATACACACCCGTGTAGCTATTTATTTGCTAGCAATACATTTTAGTCCATGTTTGTGTTTACTGCAGGAGATGCAGTTCAGATGCACCAGCAGACTGATGTCCGGAGTGTTCATGTATATGAGAATCAAAGATGGAACCCTATGACAGGATATACAGACAAGTAGGAACATTTCATTTGTTTACATGTTCAATAAACTCTTTGCGGTTTATCTTGATCATTAAAAGGCTTTTGACAGGACTGTCTGTATGACTACCACTAAAAGCATAAACTTTTTGTATTTTTTTTGGGCTCCAGAGGACTTCCTACAGACCGTCCGATGTGGAGCGATGAGAGCGGACTAAAGGAGTTCACCAAAGGAAACGCACACCCGCCCTCCCCTGAGTGGTCCTGGGTAGGTGCGATTCAAAATCCCTCCTGCAAACACATTTCATTTCTTGTCTCGTCACAAGCTAATTCTCCACCAACAAACTGTGTTTCAGGTGTCAGAGTGGGCCGTGGACTACAATGTTCCTGGCGGGACAGACAAAGAAGGCTGGCAGTACGCGGCAGACTTCCCTGTGTATGTTACTATTTTTTTTTTTTTTTTTTTAGAATGTTCAAAAGAAAAATCAACATTGTAAGAAAGAGAGGTGTGCCATTTGTCTGACTGACCTCTCTCCTACAGGACGTTTCACGGCCACAAAACCATGAAAGACTTTGTTAGGCGCCGAAGATGGACTAGGTAATCAAACACACACTCGCTCACATTTCTGTGGTTTGTAACTCCGTTTCTTTAGCATTAAAATAATCATATATTCTACTTGGCAGGAAGTGTAAGGTCACATTGAGAGGTCCGTGGCAGCAAGTCCCACCCATCCGCCTGAGTGACATCTCTCTGATGCCCTGCCTGGCCCAGAGCAGCATGGAGCAGGTCCCCGTCTGGGCCCTCAGTGACAAGGGAGATGTCCTGTGTCGTCTGGGAGTCAGCCCCAAAACCCCTGCGGTGCGAAACATGCTAGGCAAACTAATTCTGACATTAAACATTTACAGTTACTTTTAGATCTTAACCAAGCGAGATAGGTAGGTACAGTAAGTGCAGCAGGAACGATTCCTAGATGTTAGTTTCTTACGCCATGGTAACAATAATTCCATTGCGATTCCTTCAAAGCGCCAGTTTGCGTTCATCTTTTCTCTGCCGACGTTGCTGTAAACAACACTTCCCTCTAACGCCAGTGTGTTTTGATCTCACAGGGCAGCTCCTGGCTACACGTGGGCACAGACCAGCCCTTTAAGTCAATCTCAATCGGCGGAGCCAACCAGGTGTGGGCCATCGCCAAGGACGGAGCTGTGTTCTACAGGGGGTCTGTTTCCCCACTAAACCCTGCAGGTCAGTTGAAGATGTGAAACTCAGATCATGTTATCACATATCACATCTGCAAGACAAAAATCACATACGCTTCAATGGAAATCTGTATTGCATCAACACACCAGTCCTATCCTGTATGCAGCATTAAAAGCCCATGAAGGTTTTATTGTTTGGGTACATGCAGCAGGCAGTAAACTTCCGGCGCTCTCGTCCCTCTACAGGAGAATGCTGGTACCACATCCCGTCTCCCCCCAGGCAGACTCTCAGACAGCTGTCTGTTGGGAGGACCTCTGTCTTTTCTGTGGATGAAAACAGTGAGTAGCAGTAAACACCACTATTTTTTTTTTTTTTTTTTTTTTTTTTTTACTTTATTAGAACCAGACTCTTAAAATCCAGTAAACCCTTTTATTTTTTTTTTTCTTCATATAGGTAACTTGTGGTACAGACAGGGCCTCACCCCCAGCTACCCTCAGGGCTCTGCCTGGGAGCTCATCTCTAACAATGTCACCAAGGTTTCTGTGGGACCGCTGGACCAGGTCAGTATGACATCAGAAGGCGTCAGGACAGCGATGATGGGGACATTTGCTTTCCCCACCATTGCTAGCATGTGGCAGGAATTATAGTGGGATCCGACTGTAAACTATATCTGATAATAAACCACAAATGGCCAGTGTTTGGCTCAGTGCTGTCGCTGTGCTCTCCAGGTGTGGACCATAGCAGATGGAGTTCCAGGCTTCCCTGCTGAGATTTCTGGAGCTGTCTGCCACAGGCTGGGGGTGGGACCCATGCAGCCCAAGGGCCAGTCCTGGGACTATGGTGTAGGGGTGAGTCCATGATCATTAGGTATACCGCCTCTGATTCACATTTCAATAATAAAAGGGAAGGAAAATGAAAAGAAACATACTTTACATAGCATACGTTTGACCTTAATATGTTTTGCTTTAATGTTAGCACCCATTGAATTGAAATAAAGCTTAAAAGATATAGTTTTCTTATTATCAACAACAGTCAAAACCAACCATGTGTGTCTCCTAATACTTTCTGACATCCCTTTTGTGTCTGTGGTAGCCTATTTGTTCCTACTGAAGTTCTTTTTTTATTTTTTTTATTAAAGCTCTGTAACTTCCTAAAACAGCTGGACACTGTAGTTTTTATCATACGTTACTCAAACAGGAGTAAATAGTGCATTTGTTTGAGACTATTTCAGCAGTGGACTAATACACGTTTGGTGCAGATATGAAATAATAAATAATAAAACGATTCTGACTAACTCACAGAGTAGCTAGCTCCAATATTACAGCTACACATTGTACTGTATTTATTTGTGTTCCTTTGAATCTGAGAAACAATGTTGAGCAAGACAGAATTTCTGGTTAACATGAATTGTGCCAGCATCGACAACAACCAAACAGCAGGAATCACGCAGCAGGTTATTTCATTTTTTCCTTATTTTCTTTAATTTATTAGAATTTATTGAACAGGGTTTAAAACATGTTTCCAGAATATTGTGGCCTTGTTGGTGCCCTCTAGTGCACAAGTTAGGTAACGTACAAGTCTTAGTTTTTTTTCTTCTTCTTCTTCCATTTATGTGTATTTGACTTCCAGGGAGGATGGGAGCACATCAGTGTGAGGGGAAACTCAGTAGAGGCTCCTCGCGCCCCCCATCCTGCTCCCGTCGGACCCCCACGCAGCCCGCTCCCCCCGCGGCCGCAAGTGAACGGGGACGCTGTGGGTGTGTAGCACCATCCCACCTTCTCCTCCTCTTCCTCCTCCTCTCGGTTTGTGCCTGGATCCTCATTTGTCTCCTCTGACCATTCCCACAGGCCCTTACCCCTTCATGTAAAGGGATGAATCATACCACTGAGTTTTAAAGGTATATGTTGGTTGGATTTGACATTTGATCGATCGATGGATGTTACTCCCTGGCTTGTTTCACCAGGCAGAAATCATGGCAGTATGCAGCGATGACAAAACAGAAAAGGGAGCACAAGGGCATTTTAACGGATCTTGACGTCTTGTGCGATAAAAAATTTAAAAGTGAGTGCATGTGTTGGCTCTTACTAGGCTTTGGTTATTGGGTGTTTTGGGATCTAGCAATAGCTTTAATTCTTACATACAATATTCTGTGAAAACCTAGAAGGGTGGGACTTTGATAAAGGGCTAAGGCTTAGGCACTAAACTAACTTGTCTTCAAACACACAATCCCACTGTAGCCTAAATTGGTTTGGTTTCTAGAATCTTTTGTTTTTGCCTGTCATACATTTGCATGTGATTTCAATTATTTATTTACGTAGCGGTATTATGCATTTGTTGAATTTTGTTTCTCCATATGTTTTGGTCTGTTATGTTTGCAATGGAGTGTTTTTTTTGCCCATATTGCTCCGACAAGCCTTCCTAATATTGAATGCTTTTTCAAAAGAAATTTGAGATCTTCATACTTCAGGAAAATATAATGCCCTTTAATTACAAGCGACTGCAGAGAAAGATATTGAAAATTCAGTCTGAATTACCAGACCTCTCTATCCTCCTGCAACAAGGAAAGTTCTTCTCGTCAGTGTTACATCGATCCACATGACTGCTATGACCATGACATGACCGTGACTGTTGAAATGCCACAGTAGGTCTGGATGTCACCATGACTCATCATTAATCTTACAAGGGCATTGAAATGTGAAATAAAAGTCTAAAAACATTGCTTTATGTTCTAGCATCATTTCAGTCACTCTGGAAAACAAGTTGATTGCAGTTTGTGAGCTAGAAGCACATAGTAATTCCCCTGAATTTAAGTTTTTATTTTGATAAATGGACTCCAAGGTTGAAAGTTTCAGGATGGAAACAGAGGTAAGAGCATGCAACAGAGGTCTCCTGCCAGAATCAAACCAGGGACGGTTCAGCTACTAAACGCCATAAAAAAGACCTATCCCTCACCTTTGGGACACATAGGTGTAAAATATACAACCATTTGTTACACCTGAGCACTAGAAAGCTAAGAGCCAAGTAAATTGCGTTTAGAGTACTTAAGACAACAGTTACATGTTTGAAGACATATACAGGTACTGTACCTATGGACCTTTTTCACAGCAGATATTTTGACTTGTCATAGCAGGAAAAGCACAGCTTAACCTGAACGATGGCTCAATTCCATCAAGTGTCCCAGTAAGCTATTTCAGTGAGTCAACATGCACAATACCAGGGCCTCTAAGTGGAATGCAGCCATCATTACACTTTTTTTTTGCTAAACGACAGTGGGCACAACTGGAGACGTGCAAAACTCAAACTACAGTCTGCACAGCAGCAGTTCATGTGGACCAAACTCTAGTTCGTTTTTCATCGCTTGAACACAGTTTTCAAAACTCTACACACTTATCCCAGGACTTTAACCACAACCTGCACAACACTGTGGATTTACAGCACTTTGTTCAAATGCTAACAAACTGCTGTCAAAACTGTTAACCACACATTCAAAACAGAATAGATTCCAGTCTGGTGCCTATCAAACACTGCTGAATGGAATTTTAGCTGAAAGCCTAAGCAGGTGTATTGTTTTAGACTAGTTAGTGAACATTTACAGTATTTATACAGAGAAAGTATTTTTATATACAAACACCAAATAAGAAGGAAACAATTATACATTGTACCGTTTGAGAGAAACAGGTAAAAGCAAAGATACCAACGTGCCCAGGTAAGATGTCTGAGGTTATGTACGTAGATATAAATAAATGTGAAAAATACTATATCTTTACAATATTAAAACTGCTTTCTTACTGTTTTTCAGAAAGTAATGGAGGTGAAAGCAATGGAAACACCACATTCATTTGTATTTAGAGACGATTCAGACGTCCAATGTGATGAAGAAAACTTGCCACATGATGCTGGAGAGGCAGGATTAGTCACTGTTCTTTGTTACTGTTATGTACCTTTAGTTTTCTCCCCCCAGTAATTCCATAAATTACTAGAGACAAAATACTATATTGAAGCAAACTGCTGCTTTTCATTTCTTCTTGTTTACCTTATGTAAAATTGGTGTATTGTAAAATCTATATATTTTCTTTAAAGAAACTATTAAGTAGTGTAAACTCAAACTGTTCAAACTATAAAGACGAGGGGTTTGTAATTTCTGTATTAGTGTTTGACGCTAGAGTTTTTACTAGGGCTGCTCCCTCTTACTTGATTAGTCGACTAATTGTTCGTTTTGGTCTTAGTCAACTTAGATTTCTTTAGTCGATTAGTCTGTCATAGTCTGAATGATTTATTTCCAAGAAACGTACAAGCACATCTCTGGTAAACAAGAATTAAAGTGGTGCTTTTGCATGACTCTTTGTGGAGAAACTCAGATTTACAGATCTGTCGATTAAATCAACTAATGGATTAGTCGATACAATTCTGAGTGACTGTGTGTTATCGCAGTTAGGCTTGTACAGTGTCTGGCTGCACTGAGCCTGTTTCGAGACGTGTGTTAAGAGTTGTGTTGCTTTGAATGAGTTTTGCAGGTGACATGAACGGTTTAGTTCAGGTGACCGTTGGTAATGCAGACTGTAGTTTGAGTTGTGCACATGGGGCTTCAGTTGTGCCCACTGTCGTTTAGCAATCGAAAAAAACTAATGGTTTCGAATACACCTGTGCTTTTCCCACTATGACATGTCAACCGTGAAAAAGGTCTAGTAAACTGCTGATTGTGATAATGACGACTATGTGCTTAGTCATGGTTTGTGCCAGTGCAAATCAAACATCTTTAATGTTATGTCCTGGCACTGTGCATGAAACAATACTTTGTACTCACTGTATTAACTGGGATATTCTTTTTCTGTTGTGAATTTTACTATTCTGAAGATTTTGTTTTTGCTGCCAACTCCGATTTATTGTCTTTTATCCATCCTGAGGGCTGGAGCCTACGTCCCCCCCCCCCCCACTCCCAGAGTGATTACCTTCCAGCAACCACACAGAAAAATGTGACATAAGATACAAACCCTAATTAGAAGTTCATTTGCATTTATTTTCATATTAAACAGTGTAATTATAAACATTTCATTCAATTACACTAAGCATGATAAATACGAAGTAAAAATATTTTTTAAAATCTACAAGTTTAAAGGACAGAATGAATTCACATCTGCCTTTGTCTTAATTTAACTGTTTAGCCAATAACTGTGATATGTTCCTCTGATCAACTCCGCTTTAAGTTACAAAATGAAACCTCATACCTATAACTCTGTTACATCATTTCCCATTTACAGACAAAAAAAAAAAAGAAAATTTACATTTACATACATCAGTACAGATCAACATTAAGTTACATTTCTCAAATGTGCAAGATTAGGCAAATGTATACTGTAGTCAAATAAAATAAGATTTCCTTAAATAAATGTTCAAGTTAACTGAAGCACGGGCTGCTGGTTTTTAACAGAGGTTAACATTATCTAATATACAGTGCCTTCTGTAAGGGGCCGGGGGGAGATGGACATCTACTACAGGTGAAGAACAGCTGTTCATCAGGTCATCTGTGAAAAAAATCTTCAAAAAAAAAAAAAGGTGTTTAAAGAACCATACAGTAACGGTACAACCTACAGTTTCAAAGAACTGTGTTTTTATATCTGTACATGAAATCCTTGGAGGGAAAGTATATCTTGATGCGTAACAGTTTGCATTATGCCTCTATACAGTAACTGATCATGTTACGCACACATCCCCAGCCAACCCTGTACAGCCACTACAGAGACGATGTATGCTCAGAGATGCATGATGAGGGGTACTGAGGAAAAGGACATCTGAACTGGTTAATTAAGTTTGACACGTTTCTTTTTCTTTTTTAAAAAGGCAGACAACTCTGTTGATGACGCTGATAAAAAGCAGCAGTGTTTTTTTTTTTTGTTCTAGTAGTGAGTTGTTGTGAAGCTTTAAGTCCCTGCGCATTGCTGAAGAAACACGGCCGCGTTCACCGGGTCATCCTATGAACTCAAATTTCAACTAATTAATGAAATTCATTGCACATTTGTTTACAAACCGCTCATTAACATGTATTCATTCTGACATTTAAAAATAAAATTTCCAACTTTTTACACAATCTCACTAAACGTGCGATTTAAAACTTTGTAGTGATAGAAAATGGGAGTGCAGCTGTCTTTACAGCATCACAGGCACTGCGACAAGACCCCGTGACATGTAGTCAAAACCATCCGAGCAACTTTTCAGATCATAAAATGAAGCATTGCAAAATGAATAACTTGTCTTTACGTTTTTCCTCACAACTGGATCACCTCTGTAAGGATTAATATGACACTTCTTGTCTAATACCACCAACCATACCTACCGAGATGTCTCAAAAATATGAAACTACTTACTGTAAATGTTCCTTTGAAACTTAAAGGAACAGTGTTTCACCTCTGTAGATGAGGGATTTAAGTTAAAGTAAAGTTCAACCCTTCTTATTGAAATGCTGCTACAGAAGGATACCACACAGTTTTTCTCCAATTAGGAGATTGTGACTAACACCCAACGAGAGGTTACGAAAAAACAAATAATTCTTCCAAACAGAGGCAACCACTGAAAACATCGCACAACATGAAGGAGCAAAATTAACAAAGTTAGAGAAAAAGCTTGGATCTTCAAACTGCTGAAATATAAGAGCTTATACTTATTTGGCTGTAGTGATATGTTTGCCAGCCCAGTGTGTTGAATTCAGAGCATAAAAGTCTGAATTATTTATTCGTTAATTTTTTTTGGTGATGCAAAAGTCCTGGAAAATGAGTGCACTTTGACACAAGAAAAAGAAGCAGCCAAACACCTGGAATACGCTTGAGGAGTCTTTAAAGCAAACATTTAGAAACTTGAAAGTGGAATTGCACTGAACTGAAACCACACACACTGATGTAGCTGGAGAGGTGATATGGCTCAGACTGGAGCTGGGCATCGTCCGTCTTATTTGCTGAAAGTGGTTGTTTTTCACGGCCATATCCATGTAGGTAAAGAGCAGTTCTGCCTGAGAGAAGCATCCACGGTTTGCCCCACAAACCGCGTCATTTGTCCTTATTCAGCCGTTCTCCGTTCCCAAAAAGTGCGAGTATAGGTTCATTTTTCAATAGTGTGATGATAATATATAACACTAGTCCTTTTCTCCATCTTCGCTGCTTCCTGGGGTGAACAAAAGAGGAAGTTTAAACATGTGTTCAACTGGTTGCTGAATTTTACCCAAACATAACCATTTAATATTATAAGGCCCAATGAGTCAGTAAAGATATTAACTAGGATAGTGACAATGTCATGTACATTTCTATAAATGAATTAAATACTATCTTAATACATTTGCACCATGTATTAAGACTGCAATAAACAATTTTTAAAAGGAATAGTTTGACATTTCGGGAAATAAGCTTATTTGCTTTCTTGCTGAGAGAAAAGATCAATACCACTCGTGTGTGTGTGTGTACGGTAATTATGCAGCTACAGCCAGCAGCCGGTTAGCTTAGCTTAGGGGAAGAAGCGTAAAACATGTTGTGGTTTTAAAAGGGGTTGTTGGTCGGACTATTTCTTTACCAGGTGCAGTAACATCCTGGAGCGTTGTCTCAGACTTCAGCTTATGCTAAGATAACCTTCTGCTGGCCAGAGCTTCATATTAACTGTACAGAGAGGAGTGGTATCGATCTTCTCATATAACCACTGGCAAGAAAGCAAATAAGCCCACAATGTGCCTGTGTTTAAAAAAAAAACAACTAAAAAAACATGTAGGTTTGGTGTGACTGCATGCTCAACTTGCCTCCTTGTTCGATGTCAGAGTCGGTTAGATGTGTAAGGGAAAAGGTAGCGATGCTGGCCGGTGAAATGGAGAAACGGGAGTAGTTTGAGGAGCTGGTCCAGCTGGATTCCAGCACGCGCCCTGCTGCAGGGGGCGGAGAGGAAAAGCGAGATGCTGCAGATGAGGACATGGTCTTTGATACAGGGTCTTTATCCATCTTGGGCAGGAAGGCAGGTGCGGGGGAGAAGTCATCATCCCACTCAAAACCCCCACCTGCAGGGATTTAATACATGAGTGAGGGCATGTAATGGCAAAGACCATTTTCAGCAGCTGCATACATTTCGAGGGTTTTGGCATTACCTTCTTCGTCGGTGGAGCTTTCAGAGTTTGTGAACCGGTTCAGGTAGCTTGCAGTGGGCACTGGGCTACTGAACTCTGGTGCCTGGTTGTTTGAGCCTGAGGAGTGGTCACCCAGTTCCTTGGTGGGGGTCTCCTACATCAGAATGAGTTGGATTTTAATTACAATGGCCACACAAAAAGAGTCTTACTAGTTACACCTATACAGACTCTGGCAATGAACAACACAATAGGCCATACTTTACCTGGTCAAACAGGTACACCGTGACATCATCGAAAAAAGACACAGCTCTTCTTGAGTTATCTGCACTGCACCTCGCCGGAAACGGGGAAGACGACGCTTGGAGGTTCAGCGTGGTGGGTTTCAACAGGCTCTTCAGGTTCTTTGCACGACTGTCATCTGAGACAACAAGTGGCACCGTATGCACGGCATCATCCTCGCTTTCTGAACTGGAGCTGTTTAGCTGATACCCACGGATGTCGTCATCAGAGTCGTCGCTGTTCTCGTCCTCCTCGTCCTCATCTGCGCCGTCCTCCTGTCCATCTAAACCCGAGCCATCCCGCCTCCCCAGGTAACGCCCCTCCATGTCCGCCTCTCTTATTTTATGACCATCACTCGCGTAGGTCCTGGTGAGTTTAGCATGACCTGAGCTCTCTGGCACTGGCTTTGATTGGGCAACAGAAGGAAGTGGAGTTGATGTTTCTAGATCTTTTGATGGGTCTGGTTGGCCAGGAGATTTTAAGTCCTTGAACAACTCTGGTTTGTTTCCATCTTCTTTAGGACTGCTGCTAGACTCTGTCGCCTCATTCTCACATTTCTCTGTGAAATCTGAATATGCCTCCTGTAATATGCCCCCAACATGAGAAGCAGAGGTTTCTCCATCTGCCCGTGCTTGTACAGCTATAGAAGATTCTTGCTGAGAAATTAAGGAATCTACATCGCTCTCTACGTTGAGCTCCACGCTGACCACCTCAGGAGAGTTCCTCAGCCACGTGACTTCACCAGAAACTCCCGGAACAGTTTCTTCAGACTTCTTCTCAGGTTCGGATTCATTGTCTGAGAAGTAGGCAGAGTCTCTGTAATTACTGCCCATGAGTGGCTCCTCAGCAGGAGCTACGTGATCTGTCTGCTGGCACTCACAGGGATCCTCACTGGGAGCATCCAGCACACCCTCTACTTCGGAGATGATGATTTCTGGTGGAACCAGATTTGTCGCAGCTGTGAGCTCCTCCGTCTCCTCCTCTTCTTTGGCAACACTTGTGCCATTTTTTACAGGGGAATGGTCTTTAACATTAGGCTGGGAGTTCCACTCAGGAGACTCCAGGTTCTCCGTCTCATACCCACTGTCTGATATTTTGTATGGAGGCTGGAGTTTGTGTTGGGCTATTTGAGCACTCAGCTCTTCTCCTTGTTCACCGAGTCTGTGGATGTCAAGAGAGTCTAAAGAGTCTGGTGTCTCGGCTGGATTATCTACAGTTGGTAGAGTGGTGGACATACTGTCTTCCAGTAAACTGTCCTGGCTGATCTGGTCCAAAGATGGCCCAGAGATCAACAGAGAAGATCTGACAATAGGGAGTCCATTAGCATCCATAAAGGATTCTTCATGGTCAGACAGAGTGGTTTCCAGTTCTATATCTGCATCCTCAATTAGTTCACTCAACAGATCATTACTTGTGAGGTCTTCACTGTGTCCGTTGTCTGAGGACAATGCTTGGACTTGCAGGTTTTCAGGCATTTCACTTCCTATGGGCTGAACATTATCCTTAGAGGTTCCATGGTCATCTTCAAGGCTGGGAATTTTGGCATCTGTGCACAATGAGTCTGTAGTGGCACTTTCAGAGAATGCAGGGGTGGGGCCATCAGTTTGACTGATGATAAACTCAAACCTCTCTGAGGTAGAATCAAAACCAGAGTCTATACCTCTGTCTGAGGATTGCTGCAGACCAAGGTCTTTGGTGGAAGAACTATTTCCAACTGGCAGCTGGTTGCTTGCGTTATCTTCTGTGACCACTGTAATGAAAGGCACCAGTGTTTCGTTTTCTACCAGAGACGGGCATAACTCCCCCAAGCTGGAACTTGGAGAGTCTAACAGTTCCTGTCTTGAGGATGTGCTACTTGCTGCAGGTTTTAAATAAGTGTCTGCTGCGTTTAAGCTGCCTAAATTCTCGAGGTTGTCCCAAGAACTCATTTTGAATCTTTCTTCTGGTTCGTGAGCTCGGCCAGGTAGAAGAAAATTCTCCTGTGGACTTGAGAAATGTGATCTGTCTTTCATCAGGCTGTGGTCTTTGAGAAACATAAAGTTGTCAGCTAGTATTTCAGTGTTCAGAAGCCTCTTCGCATCGGTGTTCTCCCTCTCCACGTCTACCGAATCTTCCAGGTAAGGGGCTTCTGAACAATCCCCTAAAAAAGAATCCCCATAGCTTTTATCTGTATCCACCTCCTGGACTTCTAAAGGAGCACTTCCCTGGAAAGGGTTGCCATAGCGCTCTGGAAGCTCCATAAAACTGCGTCTCCAGGAAGGAGAGTCCTCTTGCTGCTTGGACCCCCCGTCAGTGAAAATGTTGGTGTGGTATGGACTGTCATTTTCAAGAGACGACCAAATGTGGCTGTCTGGTAAATAAGAATCCTTGGAGTCAATACTTTGGTGGAAAAAATCAGCATCAGTACTAGACTCATCCAGACGGACGTCTTGGAGAACAACAAAGTCTTGCTGGCCTGTACTGAAGTCCAAGTCTTGCCCTCTATTCCCATTTTCCGCAACAGTACTCTCCCCTTGTTCTTCTAGTTGTATGTAATATTCATTACCATTAGATGGCTTTTGTGCATCAAACACTGGTACAATCCCAGGAATTCCTGAAGGAGTGTTACACCTTTCTGTGCCCGTGGCTCTAGCTGCAGGATCAGGGAAATGGGCCTGGATGTCTTCACTGGAAACAGGAAAGAACATGCTGTGATAGTTCAATGTTGTGTCCAGGCCTGAACGCCCATAGTTGCCATCATAGTGGTCCTGTTTGGCTGCCTCCCAAACATACTCAAAGCTGAGACCTTTGCTTGTTTCAGTGACCGTAAGAACTTCGTCAATCTCTTGTCGCAGGGCATCATCAGCAAACTGTTCCAAGATTGGAAAAGAGGAGTGGCTAACAGTGGTCTGCCGAGTGGAAGGGTTAGGCTTAAGAGCATCCCAGCGTTGCGCAAAGTCTTCTTCTATGTCCTTCTGGCCTTGCATGCGCAGGTAGATAAGCAAACGGTGCACTTCCTCTGCTGTGGCTCGCTTGTCTGGAGACAGCCAGCAGAACTGCAGGACCTCGTGCCTGCAGTTACAGGGAAAACAGTCACTTCTTTTTCAGATACATTTGAATGGCCATAATAAATAACTTTAATGACTTAAACCCTGATTTAAGCAGTACTACAAACCGTTTTTATTTTACAATAATATTTGTATGTAATTTGTTCTAATAGACATGTTCCAAAAACTCACCATCTGTCAGAATAAGGAAGCTCCAGCTGTGGCTTAAAGAGTTTGACTTGTTGCTCCTTGATTACATGATTGAGAACCTCCCGGTCAGACAGATGGGGGTACGGTTGAGCAGCATTCTCAAAGAGCTCCCACAATGTGACCCCCAAGGCCCTATGGACAATAGAAGACAAAATAGCGGTTGGAATTCACTGCAGGACCAAAGTTATCTTGTGCACTTCAAATTCAGCAAAAGACCTCGACCCAAAAACCATTAAACTTCATGAGGTGAGCTGTTGTGACTACTGTTACCAACAAAAACTGTACTGTAAATATAAATAAATTACATGATTCATGAAGCAGCTATGATAGCAAGAGACAAATTTAAAACAAGCAATTTGGGGATCATTTTAAATCCCTACATATTTTTTTATTCAAGGGGAAATCGGTCTCTTCTGATTAAAACTACCTTACGTAACCCTGCAATTTATGACCGAAACGCATTTGGTCAATGAGTCGTAAAGGGACTGTATAGTGTGGAGAGATGCTTAGTTGGTGCAGTGTCAGTGTCCACCCCCCCCCCCCCTTTGGAAATTGTCCAGATTGTGTAGGATTTACAAACTCTTGTATTTGCAGAAAGGGCTTGATTTCTCAGCAATGAGCCAGAGGTGTACTGCTGAGCAATTTATTGTCTTTGTCTTAGTCCAAATATGTGTACGGTTTACGTGTCTTGTAAACCTAATAATAGGCAATAAGGCGGTACAAATCTTGATTGAATTTAAAACTTAAAATAGGGTTAAAATATTGTCTCTCAGGAGAGAAGGAAATACTTATTTAAAAACATACACACAGTCACTATGAGTCATAGGTTTTTAAAAACACCCTCTAGTGTCAGTGAAGAACTGCAGTCTGGTACCTACCACACATTGCTGGGCTTGGTCTGCTCCATAGTAATCACACCCCCATGGCGCTCGCCCACCAGCTCAGGAGCCAACCAGCGAAGGGGTGCAAACACATCATCCTCCGTGATGATGTAATCCTCCTATAGTAACATGAAAAAAAAAAAACAGTCACACACTGTATTTACTACTTTTACAAACCATAACTTTTGAAGAAACACTGCAAATAATTGTGCAACACCAAAAAGTGTTTATTAGCTCTTGTTGAGGCTGTGCACATTTGCTTTGCATCTCCCTTTATTTACAGAAATAGATTCACTGGGTGACCTTATCCGATGGGTATATATATATATATATATATATATATATATATATATATATATATATATATATATATATATATATATATATATATATATATATGTCAGCAGTATTTAAGGGATGCAGCAGACAGAACTGCCTTGGGACATATGCAGTGTGTCCAGTTTCATGAGAAGACAATATCCTTCAGTGAAACATGCAATTGATCAAAGGCAAACAATCTGCACAGCCTAAAATGAAAGATTTATTTTCTGTCATCTGGAGCTGCCAGATAGCCAGACTTCAATCAGACAAGTTATGTTTAGCAGTTGCACAGTGGAGTAGTTCTTATCCATCGTAAAAAGGAATATGTGGTTGAATTTGGTAAATTATAGACAAAACATGACTTCAAACTACTAAACTCTTCACATGTGCCTTGTGAAAGAACAGAAGAGTTAAAATGACATTAAAAACAGGCCACATTTTCTGATGGGTTTGACAATGGCAGAAAAAACAATATAATGCAAGGCGTTATTGCAGTCTCTTTTTATTTATTTTTTTCCAGCTCCTATGACGTGACCCCGTCTCTGTGTAACGTAGAGTCCTGCCTGCCTCTATGACGTGTAACGTTAGACAGCCAATTTACCAGCATTATTAGATCTTGGTAGAAGCATGCTGCATGCTAATTGGCTCACTAATGCTGATGAGATTTACTCCATAGGTATTTAAATTGGGTATTAAAGGACGAGGCTTTTTTTGATTCTAGATACTTTAGAGGCATTTCGGTCGGTGCTTAAAAAGTATTGAATTAGGTCCCCAGCCCTAGCTGCTGGTGCCTTGCGGTGGGCATTGTGTAAACCTGCTAAATTTGGTATGCACTTCATACATCATCATTTCTTCATGTGTCAGAGTTTATAATGCCCACAATGTGTGCAAACGTTTCTGAAATCAGATTATGAGCAGCTACTTCTTAATGCACATGCTTTCACTCAGTTTTAGTGACCACATAAAAAACAGGCACAGTATGAGTCACATGATTACCACTGATAATCTGCATCAAATCAGCAATTTCAAATAATAATCACATTATTTATCAATATCAGCCCTAAGAAGTTTTATTGGATTATGTCTATTGAGGAATAAAACTACAACTGGTTTTAGTCAATAAACCAGTGCAATGTACAGTATATTGTGCAGCCAGTACCTGGTGTTGACAAGGCTATGCAGTTCCATACAGTAACTAATAAAATCTCAATGTGGAAAAAATATCTAAAATGTAGGTTTCTGCTTACTTTGTATCTGTAGGGTCCAATTCCATAGTCTCCCACTTTGACTGTAAGATCTACAGTCAGGTAGCAGTTCCTCAGAGCCAAATCACTGAAAGAGCATAAAGAACAACATCAGCATGACACATCTGGATGGATTAGATAGTTTAGAAATTCACAGTTAGAAAAGCATTCGCAGATTATGAAGCTTGCAGGCAAGTTTGTGACTTGCCTGCAATGAAATCGCTGGAATGAAAATATTCAGCTGATGCTTGTTCTTGCCAGTTAGTCAATTTTGTTTAGCCAGTGCATTGTTATTTGTGTTTATAAAGCAAAGTTAAAGCAATGTGAATAAATTAAAAATTTAATCGAGATCAACAAGGAATACACCATCCCCTTTTAACCTTAAATGGGGCATATCATGAAAAACTCACTTTGTCAGTGCTTGTGCACATACATGTGGGTATCTGGAGGGACAGTTACGTTTTTTTTGTGGGCTGTCTAGATCAGAAAACATGGGATTCAACAAGCCGTTCAGATTCGGCTTCCCTTCCTATGTCACGTCACATACAGGCTCATTAGAACATAACACCCCGCATCTGAGTATCTACACCCATAGCTTGAGAACTTCCATTGCAAAAGGTGCACCACATTTTCTAACAAGCCAATCAGAGCAGACTAGGTTTTACGGGAGGGGGACTTAAAGAGACAGAGGTATACAGGTATATTTAAGACAGCCAGTATGAGAAAAGAATGTGTTTTTTGAACATTAAAGCATGTAAACATGTTTTAGTAAAAACCCAAGTGTGCACTTAAAAAAATAGCATATGTCCCCTTTAAAGGCTAAGATTACCTCACAAGAATCAAAGGACTCTGGCAAGGATCAGAAATGACTTTGGCAACTATTGAAGATTCTGTCATTTGCATCAGCTCTTCACCTTACAACAAGACTCATACGGGGGCTATTCCTGACTCGTGCATACAGCAGCAGGATATAGTTTCAAGAGGGAAACACAAACGTTTTGTGAGGCTGCCAGGAGAGGGCGTGAGAAGCTCTGAGGCTCCCTCTGCACATTAAGCAGACATATGGTAGTTAATTCACAGTGAAAGAAGAGGCAGACTTTGCTTTTCCTTCAGCCCTGTGGCATTTCCTGTGCACAAGTTCCAAGTCCCGTTTACCTGCCTAACGACAAACACTGCTGACACCAGTGTTCTTGTGTGCACATGGCCCAGCGACTGTCAGACCTACTGAAAGCTCTGTAAGATAAATGGAGATTTATTTTAAAACTCCCTAAATACCCCTGTCCCCTGCTGTTGGCTGAGAGCCCAGAATACAGTAAAGAAATGGGTCCAACATCTTAGCCCCTACAAGGCTAATACGTGGAATGACAGTGATCAGTCCTATACCATCAGACACAAATGCAGTTTGGTGTCATTTTTGCAAGAAGTTTTGTTGTTGATATTTTTTAAATACAGTGGGTTATCGAAGCATTGAATATTTAGGCTTTAAAAAATAGGAATTTACATATATCTGAATATCTTCTCCCATAATTTGGTAGGACTTTTGCATCCTGTAATTACGCATATAAAGAGTTTTACAACCCAGTGAATACTTATATCTAAATAATAAATATATGAATATCTACACTCGAACAGAGCAAACATGGCAGAAATTGTACAGAAATTTGACTGAAAAGGTACGTAGAGCAATCACTGAACCATGCCTTAAAAGAAACCTCCTTCCATTTTCTAAATGAGAATATATTCAGATGTATTGCTCTTTGCAGCACCTTTCTCAACCCTTGCATCGCAAAGCTGAGGTTTCAGCTTTGGATATCAGCCCACACAGCACTAGTCTTGCCCCGAGGGTTTTGTGTCTGTGGCGCTGCACCCTCAAACACCTCTCAGTCAAATGTGCCAGCATGTCGCTGCACTGATCATTCCTGTTCATTTGTGTAACCTCTTTTTTGTGGCCTTTGAACAAAAGTGCCACAGAAACATTTTTATGATCGCAAATTAAATGTTTACACTTGGAAGGGAAGCTTGTAAAACTCCCTTTGAGTTGTAACAAGGATTAAAACACAAGGCCCAATATGAGGCTATCCTTTTACATGCAAAGAGAAGAATCATCATATTCCTCTGGCAGAGGACAGCTGACACTGTGGCAATGCATGGGAGCTGTGTAATTGGAACCCTCTAAGCTTATTCTGAGCATGAAAAATAGAGCTGATGAGCTGAGCATCGTATGTTACCCCCAAGCCACACGTTCCCAACACCCTCTGTAGCCTGCTGGCTGCAAGTAGCCAGAAATTCAGTACTCGCTGAGGTAAAAATGAAATGCAGCCTCTCTGCTGTACACACCTTTTTTGTAGAACACTGGTACTCTTGAGACTGGTTGGACACTAAAATAAAACTAACAGTTGACTTAAGTCTTTACAATCATATGAGGTTTGTGTCAAGTGACATTAAATACCCGGTAAAATGACTTCACTAATATTTAGGATAGCAATATTTGTGTGTTTTACTTTTATGTGTTGACAAGATGCAATATTAATGAACGTTAAATTCAAGCCATTGCCAAATGAGCTGATACAAAGCTAATTAAGCCTATCAGCTCCACACAACTCTCTGTATTTCTCAGTATGGCCATGTTTACAAAATGGTGTAGTCCAGCGACTTCTGCGAGCAGAAGCTCGAGTGATGCGTTTCACTTCACCGCTGAGAAAGAACAATAGCAACGGTCAGCTATGGAGACAACGCGGACATACAAACTACAAGTTAATTACATCTTCTGCAGAGTCCATCTTGTTTTTTAATCCACCGTTTCCTCCTTGAGCTACTAGCAACTGGTGGGGGTGGTGCACAACCACCGAAGGCTTGAGTCATGTGGACAGCGTTGTCCTACATATAAGAACTACATATTAATGAATGGGTCATACCCATTTAATTAAGATAACTACTAATCTAATAAATTACACTGGGGAAGAAAAACTAAAATGTTGGCTTAGTGAAAAATGTAATTAAAATATGTAACTGCAATGTTTCTGTCACCAAGAGAGTGAGCATACCATAAACAGCAGCTGTATTCTTTGGCAGGCAAACAGAAACACAATGCTTAGCTTAGTGGGTATAAAACCTGTGAGCTTGCTTAAGTGTTGCAATTCTGAAGTGCTACCTGTGCAGGAAGTTGTGTTTGTGAAGGTGAGTGACACCAGCAGCGATTTCACAGGCCATCCTCTGCAGCTGCAGCAACTCAGCATTTCTGAACATCCAATCCTGCTGAGACAGATAGCCCCGCAAATCCCCCTGCAAACACACACACAGACAAACACACAGCTGTATTAGCTCACCAAAATCAAACAAACATTCAATAAATCAAGAAGAATCTTATTTGTGTCATAGCAATAGGAGTGGCACTAGTTAAATGCATTGTGCAGAGACCACCACACAGGGGCAGTAGACTCTCCTGTCTCCTCAGCACTTCTCTCACTGTGGTTGTGTGAGAGGACCAACTAGGGTAACACTGTTTAATAGACCTCTATGCTGTGTCACAGAGTCTAGCTAAGGTCAGTGAAATCAACGGTGCTTGTGTACGGTTGGGAGAGGTGAACAAGGTGTCCCGTGAGGGCAGCAGGACAAGGCACTTTTGAGTTAATTATTCACACAGTCACCAGTGTGACCGAATATAAGAAAGTTAATCTGGAACAAGTTTACAGACTCCTGTAACAGACTTTAATGGTTGATAAACTGTCAATACAGGGTATCGTACTCTACTACAATGTGTGCAAACAAAGACAAAGGGCAGTCTGAATATACTTTGTTACAACTTAAGATAGTGGACATTTTCGACATCAGAATATTTAACTCTAACTTCCTACAAGTGAAGGCATGAGGGCCAAGTTATGTGTGCTTTTTATATCATGTTCACCACAGAGTTGGAGCAAAGGGGACTCCCGATTAGCCAGCAGAACGAAGCTCCCCTGAGGAATGAGCTTCTAAGAACATACTGTACACACACCAGATTCACAACATACCGTATACGAGGTGCTTTTGTTAAATATTGTAAATCATATGCAGTTACTGATAGTTTGTGTGAAGACGAATAAAGGGAGTGTGTCTGTGGGTTTACTTTTCCCTGAGCGATCTCACTACAAGCAGCCTAGATCAGTTGTCTTACATAAACAAAATGGTTTTGCTTTGACCACATTACCCCTGCACACATGCACACACAGGCACGCACGCATGCAGCTCTGAGAAGCAGTCTTCACAGAAGAGCTATATTCAATGTATGGTAAATGATACGCTCTGCCTGTCTTTATTTGTGAAGGCTCTGCAGCAGGTGATTAGGTCTGAGTTTCAGAGGAAAGATCCAGTACTGTTAATGAAACAACATTTAAGGCAAAAACGATTAGGCCTTGTGTCTGGCCTGTGAATAAACAAGAATGTACTAAGTTCCCAATCCACAAATTCATGTCTGGCTGAGCCATCACATGATAAAGTCATGTAAAAAAAATCCAAGCTATTTATGTCCATGTTGCTAGTGGATAGTAGATGCAGTCTATATTCTGGCTACTGTTAGAATGTTTACTTGTAAGCTAAACAGAGCATGTGGGCCATTGGAAGTCATGTGAAATCCAGGGTAAAGCACTTAAAAAAGGTGTATTGTTTACTCACATGGTTTTTCATAGCCACCAAGGCAAAGAGTGTGACCAACAGTCTTTGTTAACTAAACTAATTTAAAGAATGAGTTACCAACAAAAGAGCACAATAGCCTTCAGAAGTCAAAAAGGACACCAACCACAAAGGGCAACTTTACCCACAAGGTGAATTATAATGCTCAGTATACCTGTAGGCATGGTCAGTAATGTTTAACTTAACAAACGCAATCACAACAACATAAAGAGCACTACCATAACACTGCCAGGATTGTTGCTTTAACGACTGTAATATATGACGGAGATCAACAACTTTCGAAAGCCAGGAGTCAGCTGGCTCATGCCCGAGACCCTGAACCAGAGAAGGGTCTGACTAACATCCTGGCCAGGCACCAGGCAGGAAATCCATGCATTACAAGCTGTCACTCACACTATAGTACGTGACATTCTGTGGCCCCTGCACTAGCTGCTTGATGTATTTTGATGTGTAAAATGCTTTGAGTCAGGGTTACCCGGCACGGGTGATATTGGACAGAAAAACCACCATCAATCACCGGGCTGTCAGAGGGAACGTCACAGTATATAGGCTTTTAGGGATTCATCTAGTCCACTGCGCAGCTGCAGTGCCACATTTCACGTTGGGACATCTAGAGGATGATTGATGCCGCCTGAAGTAGTAATAGAGGCCACGGACATGTTGTCTTTTACTTTAAATTTAACATGAAAGCAGGGTCAATGCTGGATGAAGTCCTCAAAACTCTTTATATAGCAAGGGATAACAAGGCCAGACATCACTCAGTTGTGCTACCCTCACAAATTATCACCTTCAACAAACAGGACCTGGACTTCAAACGCTATCTGCCCTAATGACTCGCACACACTTGTGATAAGTCATTCACCTTAACTCATTTCTATCTCCTGTCAGGGGTGTTACTAGAGCTGGCTGGGAAAGAACACAATGCCAGGACACAGGCCAGCCCTGGGCAACTGACAATATCCCCGGCCCAACAACGTTATGCAATGTCTGGCAAGATGAACCGAACTGGACCCTGCTGGACACGTTACCAGGTTGGAAAAACAGGAAAGCAAGCGGGGGCTGCAGTTTGGGTTTTTTTTATTCTGAATTTTATATTTTAGAAAACAGAATTGGGGCAATAGTCTGGAAAAACAATTTTCTACACTCTTTCATAATTATCCAAATACTAAAATCAAATTTATACTTTTCTATACTGCATAGAAACCCCGCCATAATAGCCATTTCAATTTAATGAGACCATTATCTGAAACTTGTGTCACTGTATACTGTATGTGACTTGTACGATAATCACAGCCTCATGAAACTCTGCAACCACACACTAGAGAACTAGGGCATTCAGACGATGCATGGCTTTCATAGGTATAATGACAATAAAGAGGTTTCTTAGCAGTTTCCACAACTGAAGTGCTCCCCAAACAATCGCCGAAAAAATACTTGCAGAAATCAAAATGTCAAATGTTTTCAATACCAAATACAGTGTTTTCCATACATTGATTAATTTATGGCGGCACGCCACAATATCAAAGTTGACTGCCACATATTGATTCTCTCTTTATATTCATAATTAAAATGAAACAAACAATTTTCAAATATACGGTCATCTAATTCCACAAAAAACTACACCCTCAACTGTTGATAAACATCAACATCTCTCTGACTGAGTGTTAGTATTTATTACAGGTTGGAGTGCATCAAAATGCATTACAATGTGCAGTGTTTTCTGTGAGTCCAAAATCTATTGTACTTGTCATAAAGGGTTGTCCTGTAATAGATAATTCAAACATACATACACTAAGTATATTTTAGGTAACTTTTTGTCTTATTGCATTTGTCACTGGGCAACCCAGAGGTTTCTTTAGAAACAGCTCAGTTTAATTTAGACTGAACTCAACAGTTTCCAACATGCACAAGGTGCTACCCATAAAATGCACAAACACAGCAACTGGTGGAGCCGACACCAGAGTAGCGTAAATTAAGACTGTTGCTTAACTGGGTGAAGTGGGAAAGCGAGAAGTCTCAGGCTTAGACTAGTTATGCGATCTCTGCAAAAGGAGGGGAGCAGAAGAGGAGGGAGGGGAGGAAGCTCCCAGCAGTCTGGGCCTGGCCCACCCAGAATAAGTAAAGACAAACAGTGAATAAATCAGATGCCATGATGGAGTCTGAGTCACTTCAATATGAAAAGAAGAACAGAGGGGCTAATCTGGGATCAAAACAGTAGGCTTTCAGCCAGATGGTTAATATGGCAGGTCAGCTATGCATGCTTGCTGGACAGTATTTAAAAAAGGGGTCTTGCCCTATGAATTTGTGAGTTTAACAGGCTTAATAATTCTCAGATTTCTCAATCAAAGGGATACTTTGCTGACTTTCAACCAGCTTTGTAATATAACAATGGGGTAGTATATGTAAATGAACTACGGTAAACTTCCTTCGATCTTCCCAGCGCCCAGATCTCCGTGCACATACCACAGCAAAGCATTTCGCTTGCTCGAGGGCTGTTGTTCGAACTACAGATTGTACTTTCTCATACAGACACAAAGAATATAGCAACATATCGAGAGACAGAGCTGCCCCTCTCTCTTTCCCTCTCAAACTCAGACCGAACTCAGATTATACTGTAAAACTAAGCAGTGCTGATCAAATATAAACAAAGATTCTGTTATTGTATTGCTTACTTCTCGCCTATAAAGTTTTCAGACACACATTCATTTAAGTGCACTGTTTGGCAAGAATACGAGGGTTTATGGACACAACCTGGGCACAATACTGTTTCCTGTATCGCAAAAAGTAGGCTGAAAAAAGAGCGAGCCTTATTGACTGTTTTCTCTGCCCTTTTGCACCAATTTAAAAAAACATTTCTTGCCATTCTGCTGCATAAACAGCCCAGTTTTATGTTTTATTCCAGCAGTAAAATATGTATGCATGTAATGAAGCCTTCTACGTAAGTGGAGATTTAGCAAGCAGTAAATTAATAATTAATCTCTTAATTCCTCGACACTAGTACACAAAGACTGCATGTTTGTGCTTGTAAATACCATTTAGCAGAGCATGTGGTCACTCACCATTTCACAGTACTCAAAGACAAGCAAGAAGGGAATGGCCTCAACACACTGTCCCATGCACTGAAGGATGTTTGGGTGCTGCAGGACTCTGTATAGACAAAATAACACAAAACCTGTTGATAATGATGTTGATAAGGACTGCAATAAGCTTTGAAGTAATACTTTAAAATAATATCCGTAAGATTTGAGAGGAGATGAAGTCTGACCCAGTGGGTAAGAGGATGAGGAGACGGTGCTGCTAACATTACAGTGATGTCATATAGCTGCCCTACACCGATACTTTTAAAAATGTAATTAAAGTAAATATTAATAATAATCAATCAAATATGTTAATTATAAATTACCTGATTAAAAATAATTGAAAAAATAATAGTCTTCAGTCAAAAATCTAAATCGGTTTACCTGTATGGATCCCCCTGCTGCAGGAAATCATTCTGCTCCTTGGCACTTGCATTAGCTTTTAACTCTTTCACCACCACTCGGGATCCACCTGGATCTGTGTAGATTTCACTCAGAAGGATCTGTGAATACAAAACACCACTTTACGCTAAACAAGATACAGAGATAGAGCATGTAACATGTTAAAGTGGCTACGAGGAACTTTCAGTTTGTGTCAATTCTAGCGGCCCCTTTGGATGTGATGTTTTTACCACGCCTGCTGTCGTAAAGATCTTTTCTAGCATGTGCCGGCTTGTGCCGGAGTTACTCAGAGGGCCAGATGTACGCACATTTGCGAATGTAGCGTTATCAGCGCCATGGCCAACCCGCAGAAAGCGCACGCTGCGATACTTACAGCTTACGTTGTATTTACCAAACCTGCAGTTCATCGGGTAATCAGCGCCTTTCTCTGCCCACTATACCGTAAATTGCGGTGTAGCAAAGCATTAAGTACTGGTGCTATGATACGGCTGAGTGCAGGCTGCGATATTCCCACTGCTGAGGCTAAGACTGTTTGAAATGATCCTGATGCCAATATTTGTAATGTAGCGAGGAGTTTAACAACGGCTGGAATGTGAATGCTGAGTCAGAGATTCAATGTCATCTTTGATTTCTTCCCGTAACTGTAATATTGCACGGCTGCTTAATCTGTAACGCTTAATAATTTCGTGTTCACTCAACTGAGTGTGATCCTTGTGGCAAAAATCCTTTCAGCTCATCTCCTTGGCCTATGTCGTCGTCTTGCTCGGATTACTGCTGCCATTTCACCAGGAGGCATATGCGAGGAAACCCGCTTGTGGCTGGTTTAGACCTGCTTTTAAGAGGCGGAGAATTTTCACCGCAAAATAGAGGCGCGCTTTTACGGCCGTTTTTTGTACATACCGCAGAATACGTAATCAGGGGCACTTTACACTTCCCTTCTCATCTCTTTATGGGGAACTCTCACTTTCCCCTTCACCCTCCCATGAATGCATATGCATAACACAGAAAACCGCGATTTTCAGTTCCCACGACAGGCAGTTGTTGCGAAACAAATACACCTGAAGTGGGCAAAAAAGCGTTAGTACATCTGGCCCTGAGAGTTTTCTCCAAGCCACCTTCTGCATGATTTCGGGAACCCAGTTTTTGGAAACATGGGCACCTGAGCCTCCTAGGGGCAGTATGCCTCTGGAGACCCTGAGTGGACAAAGTTTGAAGGTCTGACCGTAACGCAACTCGATCTCCTCTTTCAATTTCCTTTTTCTGTGATGACCCCTGCCTCAGAGTCAGCCATAACTACAACAGATAACTTTTAAAATTAAATGTAATTGGGCTTATATAAAGAAATCTGTGACCCATCAGAATGTGTGACTGTAGAGCCGGTCAACCTGCCGTAAATCTTTTTGTGGCAAAATCTATATAAAAATAGTGTTCTTTCCACTGTTAGTCTCGTTTGTTGTTACAGGACATTCATGATCATCAGATGGAACATTAAACAGTTTCAGGAACATTTAAAAGCTACTTTAAAAAGAGGCAAACAATATCAGACAAAAACATCGGACAAGGAAACAGATTTGAAAAATGGGGGAAGAATGCAAATTCCACTCAACAGGTTAAGGATTATAAAAAAGAAGTAAAAACAGGGGCAGAGAATATGTGCATAAACCTCCAGTTATAAGAGATTTAGAGAATAAAAAAATTATTATATATATATATATATATATATAATTAATAATAATAATAATAATAATGACACAGTCAGCTACCTTCACATCTCTCTAGTATAAAACAAACATGACCCTAACTTAACATTATCTATTTGTATTTTTTATTGTTTGGGACAATACAAAAGTTGAACATTAAAGAAAATCAGGTTACCTGGCCAAACCAGCCACTGCCAATCTCTTGAATGTAACTCAGACTGTGACGTGCTACCTGGAAGCCTGTGGATCCTTCTGTGAAACAAACCACAAAACAATGTTAATTAAGACTGCACTAATCAACAGGTTTCATACAGAGTTTTGGAAAACTAACATTTCTTGCTTATAAATATGGTGATTTAAAAAAAAAAAAAAAAAAAAAAAAAGGAAAAAAGATTTGATCAGATTGATTTAACTCACCAAACCGAAAACTGCAATTTTGCTGAAAGTGGGTTTTTACAGAGATATGACAAAAACAGACTTGGATGATATCAAGTAGTGCAAGTTTATTAAGACCCCAATCAGATGTGTTTTTCTCGTGGAATGACCTAATTACAGTATGTACTATAAAAAGGCATATGACAAGTAGGGGTGAGACAAAATATCGATATATATGGCAATATAACCGGTGTCCTTCGTGCAATACGATAATCGATATGCTGGCACCAGATATCAATATTTTAATTAATAAAATAAGGCACTCTAAATAGATTCCCCTTCTCAGCATTGCAACTTCATGGCTACTTGGGGGGGGGCGCTCAAAACATGAATGAGGGAAACTTGAACATAAGTTAACTAGCCAAAGAGGAAAAGGTTTTCAACAAGATGGCGGACAGCAGTTTGAGAAACAGACGCCCCAGCCACGTTTAAGTCCAAAGTCAGGGCCCATAGTTGCTCTATAGTTCTGTAATCTTAATTCACAGACTGAAAAACTTGTGCTGCAGAATTGTGCAGTTTTCTAAAAATAGACACAAAAAAGACAAAAACAGAAGAAAACTCAGACAAATTTAATCTAGCCATTCAAAAACATTATCAATGGGTCATCTACATGTACAATATGTGCATGTTTGAAGCAATGCATTTTGACACACAGTATACATCTTTTGTTTGTCTGCGAGTGTGCATGTGTCCGACCTGTGACGCAGACAGGAGGTTGGAGGTGTGGGGGTCCAGGCAGCGCCACAGGAGACACGGCGAGGGTATACACCTCGGCTGGGGACTGCATAGAAGGCGTGTCCTCTGCTGGTGGAGTGAAGTCAATCTCATCGTCAAAGTGGTCCTCAAACTCCTACATCAAACAAAAATCAAGAGTGGATAAAAAAAAAAACCCACTACAACATGAATAGGGGGGTCACGATTCTCCAAATCCTCGATTCGATTACATTTTCCATTCTAAGGTCACGGTTCGATTCGATTCGAGATTTTTACTTTTATTTTTTTTAAAGCACAGGTTACTATGCCATTTTTAGACTAGACTTTGATGCAATATAATAGCTGAACTTTGTTCGCAATGTACCACACAACATTGTCAAATTTAAAACATTAACATAATGTGACAATAACTTATATCAATAACCTGCCATCTAGTTTCTCTTTTGTAACTGCAGTCTTTGTCACAGAAGATGACATTCAAGTTCACAACAAAACAAACAAAAAACAATAAAACAGCCATGTCCATAGTCTTCTCTGAACAATTAAGTGTCTTAAACTATTTCCGAACAGTTGAACATATACCAGACAGATTAACTGCCATGTTAGTCATGCTGCCAGTGGAAGAATATGGTACACGCACATAGCAGAGCTTGCAAACTGTTGACTTGGTGACTTTAGTGAAAGAGGAGGGGGTTCAAGTTCTGTCGATGGGTCTCCTGCATCTGCAGTTACCATGCTATCTTCTGACTGGCTGTAGCTAAATTAGAGGAGGTTGACTGACTCGCAGCACTTCAACACTAGTGTTGACGAACTGACCGAAGAGCCGGTTAATTAACCCGAGTAGTGTCACTGAATCGGGAAAATGAACCGTCTCACTCCCGTTTTTTTTACCTCATTCGTGCGGGCAGCACTTCGCTCAAGCTGAGTGTGATTGGTGTATGCTTTGTGCGTGCGTGCGTGCGTAGCTGGTCTTCTTCTGCTACTGTTTGTGTAATAATCTAGCTCATTAGCACCTCCACTGGAGTGGTGGTAGAATCAATCAGGAAATGGACAACCTTGAGCAAGCTACACATTTTTTTTCCCACTTGACAAACCGACCGGACGTGACATGGGGGCGTGGCAGCGTCGACGATTTCAATTTAAAATCGAAATCGTGACACCCTTAAACACGATACTGCGGTGCATATCTTTCACGACAGACGCTAAATTCACAGACACTGTCCAATACAATCCATTTCTACTCCATGTATTTATGAGGGAGCAGGTGGAGCTGCGTGTGTCTGGCTACCTGCCCACCAGGACTCTCACCTTGAAGTTGATCTCCCTTTGCTTGCAGCAGGTCACACAGTTCACTAGCAACACCACCAAGGCCACAAGCGCCGTCAGTGACACTACCAGGGACAGGTAGAGAGACACAGACAACGTATCTCCTGTGCTTCCACCTGAAGTGAGAAAAACAGACAGAAAATATGCTGAATTTATTCACATTCATAGCCGTGCTTCAAAATGTATTCAGAAGAGAAAAAAAATTTGGCACCTGAAAGCTTTGTTACAAATATAAACATAAGTGAGTTTGACAGCAATACTGCGCTCCAGGGGTGTACTGGCTGTTCTTCTAAATCCAACCACAACAAAAAGGTAGGTACACTGAAGCTTGAAAACAGAAATACACTGCACGGTGCTCTTAAAATGCTACTTCTAGAACTCTCTTTTACTAGCAACTCAATTGCAGTGTAACACAATAATAATACAAAATAATAATAAAGAGTGCAAACAGTTATTGATTTCTTTTTAACATTTCTGTAAACATGATGTAACAATTGTGACTCTTAAGACCAGACCACCCATCCTCTACCCCTGGTCAGCCATTCAGAGAGACAGTTGTGGGGGTTTCCACTTGCTGATACGCAGCTGATGGTGCAGCAGTGGTGACAGCAGGTGTTCGGCTGCGCCGTTAAGGATGCTGCTGGCCCAGCAGTTCAAGTGTCAGGGCTGACAGCAGCCTTGCAACCCACCCACTGTGCTGCTCGGCTGCTGCTCTCTAACTACACTGATATGCTGACCAACATTCACACAGCTGAGGCTTTCCATTTGAGTGCAACCGATTTCCAATTTAGTGAAACATCTTTGCTCTGGAGACTGCATTCACACATTAACTATTAGAGGCCTGATTTATTCCAGCCCCAGTAGAGTATTCTTGTAATAACCATGGACAATATGCTACTAAAAAGGAAATAATAGCTGTAGTAGGCAGTGAAGACATATTTATACCAGATTTTGATTTAAATTAAGTCAGTGATTTATCAAATAAATATGTTATATATTATTTATAACCAAAAGATACTACAAAAGGCACAACGTAAGTGTTGTCAATACCCTTTTCTAAAAAATAAAAAAAAAATATTTAAAAGATGTGTATATTGTAATTCTGACAAGAGCTTAACCTTTTTGTGGGGGGTGACCTTGTCACCATGTTCTTTCACCGCATGCCCACCTTGTCTTCTCACGTACCAAATGTCACTGCTCATTTGTCTGTTGTAGTCACTGCTATATGCGAGTGAACAGTCAGAAGACGTTCAAGTCAATCCCTTCCACTTTTAACTGTCAGTCAGAAATGGTGTTGTGGATGTTGTCTGGGAGTCTCTCTGAATGCAAGTGCACAATTTCTTCTCTTAATTTGTAATTTCACTATGTTGTGTCACATTGCAATTAATGTAAACTCTAATCTCATCTCGGCCCACAACATTATATCTGGCGTGATGTGCGTGTGTCAGTGAGTGTAAGTGTGTACCGAGAGAATAGTAAGAGTGTAACCCCATTCTGCCTCCTGAGTTTATTCTGTCTCCCACTGGTTGTAGCTTGTCAGGTACATCCTGTCTGCTAGAGGGAGAATCAACACCTACGGAGTCTCCTTCTGCTGAACTACAAATTCCTGACAGATAAAGCCGGGTGCTGTATCCAGACTACAAACCTACTTCTAGTTTGTTTTCTCATCAGCATATAAAGTAGAAAAACAACAGCCTTGAGTATGACTGCAATACAAAGAGTTGGCACTTCGGAATAATGAGAAACCAGACTAAGGTCAATATGTCTGGCCCACACTAAACCGCTAAATTTGAAAATATATAACAATATTTTTCTCTCCATTTTGGCCTTTTTTAATATAAACTGTGCTTTTCAAGATGGGATCAATTTAAAAAGGTTTTCACATTATAGTGTGGATGGTGCTCCTTACAGAAAAAAAAAAAGTTTTTCTTCAGTCTCCAAATCTCTTTGAATAGCTTATCCCACAATACATGAGTCATCATTAATCTGTTTATATTTAGGTTGTTAGAGGATTTTGCAAGTGTAAAATTGTGGACTGATCAATGTTCTTAGTGCAGCAGCACAAGCATTGGCCAAATGTTCCCCATCAAGCGGTCCTTTTTGATAAATCTATTTAATACAAATGCAGATGACAAAAAGACATAAAAAGTCGACTGGATGTCAATGAGAACGTCTAAACTGTGTGTTATGCCTTATTGTAAACATAGCAAGTAGGAAGCAAGTAGAGAAATTGGAATGTGCCTGTCACACTCGTTACCAGAAGATGGCTGTAATGCATAATGTTGTTTGCCAACAGAAAGAGGTGAAATATGTATATTTTACTTGTTTTACACATCAGTGTGCACACAGATCTGCAAATGTACACAATGCTTCTAGATGTATCCACATGAACAATGAACCAATGACAATTGCATTGTTGAGGGGGGGCAGAGTGGTAATTTCAGCCAAACCCCAACCCTAGGTCTTGTGCAGAAGCAAATTACTCAATCTGGCATCAAGCCCCGCCTTCCCCCAATTCATAAATAAAACAATGAACCTGAGGTAAGAACTTGTAGCTGCTGAACAGTAGCCTACCAACAGGCTAAGCAGTGATCTTACTACAAATCCAGACAGCACAGCCCATGATATTCAGAGGGCAGATGAAATGAGCAGCAATCACTTCATCTCCCTGTGGGACATTAGATATGACCCAAAGTGCCAGCCATGATTGATTGAGATTCATTTAATGTCTACAACAGCACGCCAAGCCATCACAGACAAAAATAGACAGGACTGTTAAACCTCTGGCCTCTTTACCCATGATATTAAGATCACAACTCTATCATGCTCAGTTAAAGACACCAGAGGTAACTTGGCCTTTAGGATAAGTGAAAGGAGATGTACTGTAATGCAAACTGTAAATGCTTTAAATACCTGAAACACAAAATAGTTTATTTCTAAAAGATGGATGTTTCCACAGGATTACTTCCACAAATCTCTCCTCTATGCTAAAGATGAGAGACAGTGTCTGCGGTGAAATATTGATGAGAAAAGGAATTAAAAATTAAAAGGGTCCATCGTCATTAACGTCATATACTTTTATTGATCCCCAGTGGGGAAATTACAATTGTTTCACTCTGTGATGTGCTTTACAATAAGGGAGAATAAATATAAAATTAACATCAAATCAGGGATAGAATGCCATAATTAATGTAAGAATAATATAAAATACTAGGGCTACCGAAGGCTATACTAGGGTTGTGACGGTATAGTATTTTTCTTATCGCATATCACCGCGGTATGGCGGTTAACTGCAACCTCCTTACAAGAGTAGTGTAAATTAGAGCGAGAATGGCAGGGGGCCTTAAGTGATTGACGTCAGTGCCCGTGTGGAGAGCAAGCGGTAACGGAGAGCAGCGTAAGAGTGCTGCTGTGAGGAAAAGCGAGAGGGAAAAGAGATAGCAAAGATGATATAAAGTAAACAATAAAACAACAAGCTTGAGCTTCTCAAGACACAGTGGCTTTATCTGTTGTCAATACCACCGGTAAAGTGAATGGCCGTTACCCCCGCGATAAACATCGGCTTAAAAGGAGAATTCCGGCCAATTTTTACGTTAATCTTGTTCGCTATAGCTACGCGATAATTTCCGATAGAAAACACCCCACCCACCAATCAGTGCAGGTAACACGGAGAAGCTGCAGCTACCATTACACAAGCGTCCCCTGAGCTAAAACGGCAGTGCTCGGGGCAAGTTTTAGAGTGCCTTTGTGCCTCTTAACAGACACAAAATGCAATTAATATGTCTGTGCCACATGAACAGGGCCCTTACGTGTCAACAAGATGCGTTTTCAACTCAGACATTGTTTAAATACCCTGGTCCCTGTCTCGATCCTGCCGGTAGCTAGCTTGCCCTGCTAGCTGATAGCCGTTAGCTGCTAGCTGCCGTCCGGTGAGTGTATTCAGACAGGCTTCTGTGATAATCATCCCAATAACAATCCACGGAGCGGTGGTGGTGTGGCTATGTCCTCCAGAGGACAGGTCATGTCATGAAGTGTATTCCCCCCTAAAAAAAAACAGTAGTGCGGTAGTAGCTGCTAGCTGCCCTCCGGTGAGTGTGTACAGCCAGATAGCTGTTAGCCGTTAGCTGCCGTCCGGTGAGTGTATTCAGCCAGGCATCTGTGATAATCATCCCAATAAAAATCCACGGAGCGCCCGGTGGTGTGGCTATGTCTCCCAGTTACTGAAGGCTAGCTTTAGCTTGTGCTTGGAGCAGCAAGTTCATCTGCCTGTTTCCCCTCTGTCTGTCAGTCTCGTTCTTTCCAACTCTTGTGAGTTGTGCTAGTTCTTTGTCTGTATACTCGGGTTCGAATAAATAAGGACGACCATCAAACTCAAAAGGCTCTTCCGTGTGTTGTAGCTATATCTACTATATTCTTCATACTCCAAGCTTCTTCCCTTATAAACAACTCCGCTTTTCACTCTTCACACACTACGCTCCAATCTGCACACTACAGTTTACCTTTTTCTGCTACAACTGAATTCCCAGGAGACAGCGCGATGCAACAGCTAAGCTTCAGTAACGCTATTACTGTGCAAGCCACAGACATCGTTTATCCCGTTTCCATGTAGTTACATAGTCACTGATATGGTCATAACCACTACAGTGCTCAATTATCTATTTTGAGGGGGAAATAATCTAAACCTTTCGCTGCAAAGGAATTATCTGTCCTATGCAGGGCACTCTGTGCGTAGCGTAGTGTTTCCATTTCAGCTCAATGTGAGAGTCTTTACTGTGTTTTGCTGTCATTTATGGCCACTCTGCTTTCTCTCATCTCCGTTGATCTATTCCACAGACAGTTCAGAAAGCTCTATTGTCAATAAAGTAAAAAGAAAAAAAAAGGTTTGCCGACAATGCCAAGGAAAGACGCTCCGCAGTACAGCGGTCTTAGCAGCTGAGCAGACAGAGTGTGGGGTAACCACACAATGATTATTGCTTTCATTATATGTCATATCACACAATATCTGTTCTCCTGTAAGTTACGCGAGCTAAAAAAAAAAATGCGGTGATGGCGGTGATGACGTCATGACCGCGGTAGTGGCACGTCACCGCCGGTATTGCGGTGATGCGGTTATCGTCACAGTCCTAGGCTATACTCCTTTCCTTTGTGCCACAGTTGTAAGTGAAAGGAACAGGAGGAGAACTCTGAGCTGACGCAGCCCAACCTATTAGACTGAATCTGCTTAACACGCACCAATCAAAACCACAGACGACACAATATTTTACACTACGACAAATGGCACATCCACTGCACAAGAAAAGAAAAATATATGCATTAAGAAATCCAGAGGAATAAAAATTGTCAGGAGCGAAGAGACAAACAAAAACACAATAGGCAAACAAAGGGAAAAAAAAAAAGTGGTGTCCAAGACATACCATTGGTTTGGCTTTCCCTGCTAAATCTTAAGGTAAGTACACTAAATGTTTTCCAGTGAAGAGAAATTATATAAAATCTTCAGCAGTCACAGGCAGTAGTTCAGCAAACATTAATTAATCAGATTTAGTTGGACATTTGTAAGTTGAACTGGTGAGTTACAAAGCTACAGTACTATAGTTTATGTAAACATCAAACCACCATAAACATTTAAAACAAGAAATGTTATCTACTGCAGCATCCCCCCCCTCCCCCTCCCCCAATAGCCTCATACTGAGACAGGGAAACCCATGTCTGAGGTCTTCCACTGTGCCACGCAGAAGAGGAACTGAAAAATAGAAGACCGTCTTTGCCAAAGCTTAAGTTATTGTACCCAAAACAACAGGTCCATCAGATCAAACCATTATCAAACTGATACCATGCAGCCTGATCCTGTCATGAGACTATCCTGATATGAAATGCATGTTTCATAATTCTAACCCGGCCAGAATCTCCAACATCATGAATCCAAGAGTGAGCTAATGATAAAGCAAAATTTAATAGCCCGGTTCCAGTCAGATCAAAAATATGTCACGTGCCTGTTTTTTTTACATAACATTTCCTCCATCTACAATTATAGCTTACAAAATGATGTCATTGGCAGGAGCATTTGTTGTGAGAGAATTCCAACTGGCTTTAGCTTAACTTCACAACAATCCTGTAAAATACAACAACATTCAGCTGTAATTGCAGGCAGCTCTTTGATACAAACACCCTCCCGTCTGTTTCAGCAGAGCAACAGGGTTCCAGGCAGTGCAGGACTCCCAGAGAGGCTGCAGCAGCAGTCAGATAGAAAAAGCAGGAGCTAGGTCACGGCAGCTCTACATGGGATCAGTACTTCTCAGTTAGGCCTTATCTGAGTCATGGGTTTATATTATGACTTGGCAGGCCCCACCAAATGACTCAACTGGTTTTTGGGACCAATACAGCAGGGAGCTGCCAGGTCTTATTTCGGTTCCACTGCATATTTCAGTAGGCATCCACGCAGAGGAGGAGCTGACCCATTTTTGCAGATTTCACCCACCAGCGTGCACAACAGTGGATGTCTGTACTTTCAGTTAGGTACAGGATGAGGGATGGCATTGTCTGGCTGACATGTTTGTGTTCCGCTAAGATTTGTCTGGCTGCTAGGATAGAAGCACTAAGCCTCATCAATTACATGAAGAGCCCATACTAAAGGCTGCCCTTGTAAGGATCCATATTTGCAAGATTGTGTTCTGCCATTTTCAATTATAAATGATCAATATTTACACTGGTAAAACAATTTTAAAAAACATCACATTATAGACTGTTCATCTGTGCAAGTGTTGTACTAATAATAATACAGCATCCTCTACAGCCTGGGCGGGGGGGGTAAATCACTGAATCACTGTGCAATGTAGTGGAAGTTTGAATAACAGACGAGACAGACCACTATCATCAGTTAAAACAATGACACTTCCAGTAAAGCTTACCGATCTACCTTTACCCATGTCTGATGTGTGTAAACATAGCACGAGTCACTTCAAGACCGGCTTTGCAAGTGACTTTCCAGTCACTGTTCTTATACGTGCTCTCACCCACAATTCATAACCAAACCTTGAAACGATCAAGTATTACTGCACCACATCTGTATACACGGAAAAGGAAGATCCAGTGGGGCAAAGAACAGGTTGCTATGTAATAAAAGCATAAAAAGCATGCTCATATTGCAACATGACTTTCCAGTATGCTGTAGTAAAATACTGTAAGCAGCAAACACTGTTGCTAATCATTGACTGGTGCTGATACGATTGGAATGTGTTACGTTTACACATAACCAACCCTGAATCCAGCATATTCACGTCTGTATCTTTTCATTTCTCACAAGGAAGCAGGTTGACAGAGCCTCTTACCCTGATAAGCTGCAAAAAAAATGAAAACACTGAAACTATTCCCTTGTTATTTAAGCGGATGTAGGACATCCACAACATTAGGGTTGCAAGTGATTATTCCTGTAGCTGATACATCAAGTGATTCTTTCGGTAAATTGAGTCATCTACTTGAATTGGTGTACCATTTCTTGATTAATCAAAATTCAGAACTTTGTCAGCACAACAGTTAAAATATTTTAAAAGCATTCAATTTACAATGTGGTGAAATGAAGAAAATCAAATTAATACTAATCTTTTAGAAGCTGTAACCAAATGTTTGACATTTTGTTATAAATGACTTAAACGACCAACACAATTGTCATTCATTCTGTCGGTCCACTATCAATTACAAAACAGTAATCTCACATAGTATTCAAAGTAAAACAGCTGAAATTGAATTGTTTTAATACAATCAATGTCTTCCTGGTTCTGTAATTATGTACTGAACAAGAGTCTCTTAATCAACCTATCAAGTGTTTATTATCACACTGTCATATGACAGTATGGCAAACGGTTTTCTTCCATATACACTTTGATTCATCCTAAAATAATCAAGTGATCACACCCGTGACACAACTTGTGATGAGTAAACTAGAGTCCACATAAAAAAGGTTATTCAAGGTTTACTTCAAAACCAATGCTGGTAGGCCAACATGCAGTTTATTGACTCACAACTTTAAAATGTAAAATGTAATTGACTGGACCAATCCCACTGCCAGATTAACCTATCTGTACCTGCAGTTATAATAGTCTGTACTATATTAACTCAGACACCACTGCTACCAGGAAGCTCATTCATTTCTGTTAAATATCAATCAGAATGAAACTAGACAAGGTTAATAAGTATTTCTGTGTTCTGGTAGAGGGAAACTGTCGATGGCATCCTGTTACTTTTCATTATAAGCATTATTAAAAGATTCACCAATAACAATAATAGATATCACGTTAACTTCGTTATCAAACAAACAATAGTCGGTTAGTACAAGTATCCATACACTGATAACAATCTTCACAGGTTAGCAGGAAATGCAGCCAGGCTGTTGTGTTGTTAGCTGTTAGCTAACAGCTAACGTTCCCCCAGCCAGCAAATATAAGCTAACAGAAACATTTATAAGCTAACAGAAACATCTGTTAGCTAAGCAGCTGGATAGACAGGAGTTGTACTGAGTGAACAAACAATCGCTTAGCTTACAGTCAGCTGTCTCACCTGATTTGTGAGGATACTGAAGAGGGGCACCTTCAGACAGCCAAAACGCCGACAGGAAAACCCCACTGGCCAGCAACAAAACATGTCCATGGAGGCTCTTCATCCTCCTAGCTTAGCTAACAAAATGTTAGCTAACTGGAATCTTCGTCCTAAACAATAAATGACTGCTTTGATGCTAAATAGCGTGTTTTAATCATTGGTATTTAGTTTAACGCCAGTGTAGGCTACACAAACAAGCATATTTTCTGTCCGTTCAACGTTAGCTACTTACTGTTAGCCAGCTCACTAGCTACAGCTAGCTAGCATGTCAATGCTAACAGTTTCAGCTGACGACAGCAAACACCGCTACGAGATTTAGCTAGTGTTCCGTTGTCCATAGAGACAAAAGGAGCGATAACCTTTTACGACCGATCATATTTGGTGAATGTACCTTAATGTTATTTAAATTAACATAGCTAAAGGAAATAAATCAATAGCCCTGACTACCATGAAACACCTCCCCTCTGAAGCGCCATGTTCCTGTACAACGTCACATCACGGAATAAGGCGTAAATCCTCAAATTATTGACAAGTGATCAAGCCAATCACAACAAAGAATACCTTCGCGTTAAAAACACAGAGCCAATCAGCTTCAACATTTATTATAAGTCATGGGAATCCAGTGCTTTGTATCAAAGCTGAATAAAGCTTTTTACATCAAGTCACTTGCCAACCACGTGAGGCACGTAATACTGATTCGAAAAGACAACCTGTCTATAATAAATGTTTATTTTTGGATTAACGGCCAGTTATAAACTGCCAAGCAGCATAAAACAGGTGGGCTGATGCTGGCTTTCGATCTATTTCTTGATGGTTTTTTTTCATTTTCTTTCTAGTGATTTCATATAGATGTGTGAGATTTAGTGGGAAACATTATTAAATATCTACTCTTCGCAATAATAATAATAATAATAATAATAATAATGATGATAATAATAATAATAATAATAATAATCTAACTCTGTTTTGATCACAATAGCTACAAATATGGGAACTATGCTTTTGAACAGTCAACTTGTTATAGATCCCATTTTTTTTAGGTGTGATAAAACCTTAATGAAGAATATATAACCAAATGTAATTATTGCAATGCTCTGTGTATGCTTCATAACAAGACAGACCCACATATTTCCCCTTTATAGATAAGACTTACAATATGACAGTTGCATATTCATGTGTTTATACAGTGTCTTTATTACCTTTTTTATTTACCAAACATAAATAATACTCAAATAAAATACACATTGCAGGTTTTACATTTCCTGAGTACACCTGCTTCTGTACTTTTTGTATTATTATTCATTTTAATATGAACAATAGTAACAGCATTAGTTGTTGTAGCAGTAGCATTAAAAGCAGACTTAGTAAGATAAACATATGAAAAATGTGCACTTGTAAAAATACGTATATATATTTATGATTATTTAACAAATCCTTATTTTAAGTCATTATTTTTTACTGTATTCTTTTCTTATGCCTGCAAGTTTGCATAATATCGTGAGTGAGAAAATCATCTGCTCTGATTAACTGATGAAGGAGGAGGCTTTCTGTGGCGTGGGGGAACTCTCCCTGGATTTGAGGACAGATACGTCAGGTTGCCTCTTGCACTCCGGATCACAAAGCTACAAGAGAGCGTTGGTGGCTTATAAGGACAAAACAGGAGAAGCAGAGATCTGCGCATCATAGGCTCAGAGTGCAAACCTCACCCGAAGAACGGTGAGTACCAAGTTTTTTGCAAATTCACGTGCATGGCAATGCTTGTGTGATGATAGTTGTCCGTTCTGTGTGTGTTTGTGCCTTAAAGCATCTCAATTATTTTCTTTTAAAAGAGGGGGAAATAAAGAAAATAAGACAATCAACCCTTTTTTTGTTTGCTCCTTCAAGTTGCAAAAACCTTCTCTCTAATTTTGGATCATCAGGCAATTCTCATATAATAAAATATGTCATAAATAAAATAAAAGTTTATTTCTCTGAGAAAACAATACAGACTTATATCTTTTGTTAATCTGCTTGTACCTCACTGTCAAAATGGCACAGCCCCACTTATAAAAGGTACAGCTTAGCACCTTGTTTTTTTGACAGTGCTCATGTACCTGAAGCCTGAATGATTATTCTAAATCTATCCACAAGTTTTATCTGACAGATCCTGTTGTCTGACAGCCGAAAACACCTGCACCGGTTTCATTTACTGTCACTTTGCATTTCCTCCTCCGTGTGTGTTTGCACCCCTCAGGCAGCTACAGAGGACCATGGCATTTGCAGGGATGCTGAGCGCCGAGGACATCCAGGCTGCGGTCCAGGCTTGTCAAGGTGAGTCAGACGGCACACGCAGGGAGACACACACTTAACAAACATCATTAACACTAGAACACTTACATTACAGTAGTAGAATATAAATCCACTCACATATTGCAGAGAATAACAGACAGGCATTGTTAAACCCACTCCCAGTCCCAGTAGGGATACCTGTACAGTATGTGTTGTTCACAGTGGGGACAGAGAACCTGCAGGTAACCAGGCAGCCATGTGGCAGGAGAGCAGTCCCCACCCAGATACCAATGTGTTTATGTTGAGCATTCACACAGAATATACCAAATCACACAATACAGCCCTGACATCCCAAAATACTTAATCATTTATCTCCAGCAATTATGTTCGCATGACAAGGCAGACACAGCTCACCCCCTCAGATGAAAAATCAAATGTCAGTGCTTATATGCCCTTTATTTAAGAGAGTCTTGCTGTTGGCGATGTTGCAGGCAAAATAACAATCAAATTTTTTTTTTTCATTTATCAATAAAAGGAGGTAGTATTTCTTTTATTTCTTTTAAAAAAAAGTGATGGGAAACCAAAATGTTCTATGAAAGTGGGGATAGCAGACAAATCACATTAGGGTTATGGATACACCAACCCCTCCACACACACACACACACACTCCTTTATCATATGATTATTTGTTTTTAAATCAATCATTTATCATTCTGTGGCTGCAAGTCTGATTCATCAGATCTTTCAACACTACTCCTTCAACTATTCCTACAGTAGATCAGAATTTCCACTCTGAACAGCTTGATAAATAAAGGTCTTTTAACATTTAGGTTTGCCTTCGGCCCATGGGCAATATCCAGTGTGCTTTGACTGTTTCAATGGCATATTGACATACAGTATGCCTAGCCTATAATGGTATAAGACAGTGAAGCGCTACAGGGTGTATATTGGTAAATGTCATTGGTTGAAAAATGAAAATCATCTGAGCGAATGAGTAAATGCGACATCTCTATTCAGTCCCTCGCCACTTTTGCTTTCTTGTCATTCTGTGATTGACCTCTCACTCCCACATCTGTCTGTCTCTCTTGTTCTCTTCGTCTTTCATTCTCTCTGCCTATGTAGCTCCAGGCACATTCAACTTCAAGTCGTTCTTTGCACAAGTGGGACTGACTGGCTCATCTGAGGAAGATGGGAAAAAAGTCTTTACAATCCTGGACCAAGACAGGAGTGGATACATTGAGGAGGAGGAGCTCAAGTAAGGATTGTGTGTGTGGTTTAAGGGCTAGAGCAATGATAGAGATGGGTCTGTGAGTGTGTTTGTGCATGTGTGCTACATCTACATTGAAATTCTGCTGTGATAGCCCACAGGTAGAGGTCACTGCATGAATGGAGCAGCATTCTTGCTGTGAATGAATTCAGTAATACATGTGGGGAAGGGCTGGTGAGTGAGTGATGGGGAGGGGGATTGAATGCTCAGAAAAGCCTAGAGGGGAAAGAAAATGGCATCATAAAAGATACAGTCTATGATGATATAAGTCTGAACTTATCTCTGATATTTTTTGTGCACCTGTCAGACTGTTCCTTCAGAATTTCTCTCAGGGAGCAAGGGAGCTGACTGTAGCTGAGACCAAGACTCTGATGGCTGCAGGCGATAAGGATGGTGATGGCAAGATTGGGATGGAAGGTGGGTGCATGTAAAACATCTGAAAAAGTTGTTGGTAGATGAGAAACAGAGCGGTCTGTGCAGGGGGAGCTGTCCATTACATAGTGCTGAAATTGCAGTCCATAAAAAGCACATTCAAAAACACTATAGTAAAGTATTCTCAAAATAACTTGCTGTTTGTTTAGTCATTCTTGCTTGACCATAATGTTGTATGACTCTGACTTCTTGTGTGTCGTGCTCAATAGGAATCTCTGTCTGAATTTCTTTTTCTCCTCCACAGAGTTCTGTGATATCCTGAAATAAAGAGAATAAACATCTTTGACCACGGCTCACTTTCCCTTTTATAAGATAAAAGGGTTTTTCCAGATTGTTTGATGCAAAGACAAAAACCTCAGATATTCTCCTGCTTGCTGCTCTCCCTGTTGATGTGATACAATAATGCATAAGATATTTGGCAGATGGCTAAATCTGATATTAGTTGCATGTGTTTAATCAATTAAGTACCTGTAATTGGTTAATAAATATATTTAAGATGTGATATCACTGTGTGCTGCTTAAGTTTTTCCTATCTATCTGCCTAAAGTGTTGGTAATGGACAATGCATTAAGTGTTTCATATAGGCCTCAACATTTCATTAACCCTTAAACTACTGTAGTGGCATTTTCAGGGGTTAAAATGTGTTGAACTTATTCCTGGGTATAAGGTCCCTGCAACACTTAAGCTGACTAAATCTATAGGAAAAGTTAGAGATGACTGACAAGATAAGCATACGATTAACCACTAGAGAATTTTCACCAAATAATCTTGCACAAATAGACGCAGCTTGAAATTACGATTACCAGTCTCCAGTTCATGAATTAAAACTGAGTATCAATCTGGAAATATCCAGGATAAAGTATGGTGAGTGCCTATTGATACACTATCTCATCCCACTCACTCTGGCTTTGTGAAGGATGTCAACAATAATAGAGTCACTGGCATAATTGTAATGGTAGGGAAACCCCCCATAGGCCTTTTCCAGAGAAATTTTTTTGACTTAGCACTGTAGGAAAAGCACAGGTGTAATTAAAGTAACAAATGATGGCTGAATTCCATTAAGCTGCTTTGGTTTTGTAGGGTCTTGGTAGGCTATTGTGGACGCTGGCTCACTGCCACTCTCACTGGAACACTTGAATAGAATGGAAAATTAGTCAAAATGTCTGCTGTGAAAAGTGCCTATTATAATTTACTACTGCAGAGTAGAATATATCCTGTGACTATGGGGAAATTGAAAAGTCAATGAGTCCAATTTCTTTTTTGCATTTTAAATTGATGGGACCACTTTTCAGATTTCTTCCTAAAAATTCCCCTCATTTTCCTCATAAGGATCATTACTGCCTTCTGCTGGACGTATTTTGAATTCCTGCAGGTAGAAATATTTACCATAATTATTGGAAAAATACTTTTTATTTATTTTATTTCTAGATTATTTTTTGGGCTTTTCCACCTTTATTTTAACAGGACAGCTAGGTGAGAAAGGGGGAAGACAAGTAGGAAATCGTCACAGGTCTGATTCAAACCCTGGACCGCTGCGTCGAGGTATAAACCTCCAAGTATATGTGCGCCTGCTCTACCCACTGAGCCAACACGTCCACATACTTTATTTTATTAAAACAGCACCGAAATGACTGAGATGATTGATCGATGTTGAAATGACCTAAAGGTTAAAAGTCTAGGGTTTACATTTCATAAAGAGTGTGACGTGTGACAAAAACAAGACCAAAATGGGTGTATATTTGCATTACAAAGTTATTAATATGTGGAGTAAATGAGCTGTGTTTTTTGCCATGGCAGCACGTCAAGTGAAATGAGTTGTCAACATATTGCTAAGTTGTTCACGTGTTTACGCACGCAATTGCACAGTACACAAAATATAGTCTGAATGATTGGCCCAGAAGGCTTGTCCCTGTCTGGCCGCTGGGCTCGCTTGAAACTCGACTCAGATGAACCATATGGAAATATTGTAGTGCATTCTGTACTTTATAGCCAGGTCATGTCACAGGACAGATACATATCTATAATCTCAGGGGGGTGTTGCAACGCCAACCCTTCAGATGCAAGAATCAAAAGCCTGACTCCAAAATTTATAATTAAGTCATAATAAAACTGAGAAGAATACAAACTATAAGGGAAATAACCAGACAATTAAGTAAATTCATGAATGGGCAGAATTAACAGACACAATATATATAGTCTAACAAGCAGTAGGGAGACATCTCAATAATCATAGGAGATAAAAAGCAATTGTGCCTTTGAGGGCAGTAGGCTATATCTAATCTACACGTAGCCTATATTTACAACCTTTGAGGGGCCTAATATGTTTCAGAGTGCTGTATGACGTTTAAGGCCGTGAATTGAATTTCCTCTGCTCATTAAATAACCAGTAGGCTAGTTAAAATTGGCAGTGAGCCCTTGGCTCCAAGTTTTTCTCACAAACCAAATTAGGGGATATGACCCATGACCTAGTAGGCCTATATTCACTCTCGCTTATTCAGTACATTAATATTCTCAGATAAAAATTACAACATCAGAATCAGCGTCTTGAATGTTGGCTATAAATCACATGAGTGAAACATGTCCCACGAAGTCAGTGAGCAGCGGGCCTGCTCATGTTTCCACACGTCTAGCTATAGGCCTCCGCACACATGGTAGCATCCTCATTTGTTCACCTAAAAATAGATCAAGACTACTGGACACATTTTTTCGAAACCCATGCATCTTGGTAGGCAACCTGATACAGAGACTCAAATCTCTGTAAATGGTGTTGCTCAAGGATATATAAGAGAGAGGGAAAGTTGCTAGTGGCATTCACCCTCGTCCGCCTTGGTTTTCACTCTCCTCAACGCAACTCAAAGGTGAGTGGGAAGTGCGCTCCGCACACTGACTGCGATTTACACTGGGAGGAAAGGCATTGAGACGAGGAGATCCTCTTGGACTATACTATTTAGGAATGGATCAACATAGAGAAACTACACAGAGCACAGGATGACCCAATCAGTGCGAAAAGGAGACCCAATGTGCTCATTTGATTTCCAAGGATAAACACCTGTGGATGATAATTGGGCTATTTTACTTTGTCTCTTTTAACTGGATGAGAGAAAAAGAAATCGATGCGTTTGAAGCTGCGTTTACCTAGCTGCATTGTGTAGCCTATATGTGGCAGTGATTCATGTTGCCGTGATTTGGCCTCTCAGTGGGAGCATCATCTATTTAGTGCCATAGCAGCGCTGGGGGTCAGGCCTGACATCCAGAGGCAAAGCGTAGCTCTTTATCTCACTAAAACAAACAAGGGCGTGATGCTGCGTAGCAGCCTTTGCAAAACTAAAGCAATTCATTAGTTTCACCGTGACCAGAACACACCAATGGCTGTAAACTTTTGTATGTTTCTGGTTCTTTCCAACACAGTGAACTTTCCTTATCTTGTCAAGCTAGATAATGAATAGCCTTGTTTAATCCTTTACAGTGAATATCTGGCCACTGATGTATGGTTTTAGGCTCAACTTGATATATGAGGATTTCAAAAACAGGAAAACACTAGTTCATCATCAAACCCCCTAAATACCTCTCTAAAGTCACTGTATCTTAGGCCCTCAGAGTATAGAATCTCCCAGATACAAATATCAGTAATTATTGCTTTAAAGGATATTTGCAATGCAATTGTATGATTACTGTATGTGATTTGTGATGCTCATACTAACCATGAGCCTCACCTATTTTTCTCCCTCAGACTAAAACATGGCCTGTGCTGGTGTTGTTGATGCTGCTGCACTCAAAGCAGCTCTGGACGGCTGCGCAGGTGAGCTTTATTATCTTTAATAAGTAAATGATACAGTAAACACAAACTTCATCCTCATTTTTATTATTTACATATAATGAATTATCACTGTCAATGCAAATTTGATTTCTTTCTTTTTTTTAAAGCAAAGAACTCGGCTTACAATGTACTGAACTCTGTCATGTAAACTGTCAACCACAGTTATCATATTAAATCAACACTGAAGTTCTGTGTGCCTATGTAATGCAGCCTGTAAGGGTGCTAATGGTTTTACAACATGTGTTCCAGCTGCTGAGTCTTTCAACCACAAGACGTTCTTCAAGGCATGCGGCATGTCCAGCAAGTCTGCCGAAGAGGTAAAGAAGGCCTTCCTAATCATTGACCAAGACAACAGCGGCTTCATTGAGGAGGAGGAGCTGACGTAAGACACTCAAGCAATGCACACTTTTAAGCTTGTTGGTACATTTTGCCTTAACATATCAAACATGAATATGCTTTAAATGATACTCATTCTGCACAGTGATTTACAATCAAACAATCTATGTAGTCAGAGATGTTCACAGTTTTAACTTTGCCGTTTTGTCTACCTGTCAGACTGTTCCTGCAGAACTTCTCTGCTAGTGCCAGAGCACTCACTGACAAGGAAACCAAGGCTTTCCTCGCCGCTGGTGACAGTGATGGTGATGGCAAGATCGGTATTGAAGGTATGAGTTCTTTAGCTCATTGACACATTTTTGAATCTAGCGGAACACAGCAGAGACGTACAAGATTGATTCTGATGCTTATTGGCAATGGACTCTGAGTGAATCTGCATTACAATGTAATATTTAACAGAAATTAACATACTTCAAATATCTGCACACACTCAAAGTCATGGTCAGAGATTGGGTCCAGTCTAGATCAGTGGTTCCCAACCGTTTTGGTGCGAGGTACCCCCCACAACATGCCAGATTAACTCATGTACAACTTTATCAATTCCCAATTTTTGTTTAAAATATATATTATTATATATTATTAAAAATTCCATGTACGTGTAACTTAACTTTGTCAACAAACTCCTTTCTAATATATATAAAAGTGGTAAAAAGTATTTTTTTCATACAATTGAATTTTCAATCATGTTGGTCGGTTTGGTCAGCAATCACACTACTATTAGCAAACCCCATACGCATATATTCGCATATATCTAATTTCTATTTTTTTTTTTTTTCAAATGAATTGATCTACTTTGTAATCTTTCCATGTACCCCCTGGCAACTGCAGAAGTACCCCCTGGGGTACACGGACCCCTGGTTGGGAATCACTGGTCTAGATCATACCACCATGATGTCATAATAATCTGAATACATTTTGTTCACTACTAATGGCAGTTTCATTCTACTTTCACAGAGTTTGCCATGCTTGTAAAAGGATAAATATCCGTTGACCAAGATCCAATTCTTTTCATGGAACAGCAAACGCCTTGCAAGATCAGTGATCATCAGCTGAAAGAATATTTTTTTATACCTTATGTACATGAAACACATATTTTACTGTGAATGTTACTCAGATGTGTCAAATGTTCTGAAGCATGACTTGTGGAAACTGTACAACACCATCTGCACTTTTGAGGAAGAGTGAAAAACTAGGAATAAATACACTTTTGGTGTAAAATCATCTCCTTCAGGTCAGTCGTCTTTGTACTCGTCAACCGTGGTGTATTCTCTAGCTGCGGTTATGTCAACACAATGGGTTGAGGAAGAAATTAGTTTCCACCTGCCAGAGATTTTGAATGCTCTAAAGGTGCAATTGAACTGACCTGCACTTGTTTTGATAAATGGTAAATGAGAAGGGAAGTATAGCTGAACTCAGGGGCACAAGCACAAGCCCTGGGGCTTTGCTCAGATACTTCCTGCCTACAGGGAGGTTTGCAATGGATAGCTGTCCCACATACTGTAATTAGGTGGTCTGTTCCAAGGTCTTTTTCTCCACCAACTGCTGAGTAGTCAATTAGATGATGTGCTGTGGCAACAGGAGGGCTCTTGGCAGCCACCGTTGCATCAGCAGAACCTTTGAATCTGGTGCTTGGATGCAAATCTTTAGTGATCTGAGGGGGTCGTAAAATTATTCAATTCATTCAGTTTTATTGTAGTGTTTAGATATGCTACATTTGGAAAATATTCCAAACATGTATTAGCAAAGAAATACATTTAAAAAGGGAATCATATCATATTTAAGTCAAATTGAAATTCAAGGGGAAGCTATGAATGCTCAGGGAACTGCAAGTCAGCAATATGTAAACCCTCAACCCTATCAGATGACACCCTGAGCTCGTTACCATCAACCAGTAGTCAAAACAGAGAGAGGCATAGTGACAGCAGTCTGCCTTCTCCTCACCCTTAACCCGCAGGGCAGTGCTGCCACCTACAGGTCAAAGCTAATTTCAGCCTGACAGTGGAGATGCATTATATTGAAATGTCAAGATGAATCTCTGTCTCTTTGTTACTCTGTTTGGAGGTTGCAAAAAAAAAGAAAATCATCTGCATGAGCATTCCCTTCTGCTTTTAAACACCCTAAACTTTTAGAACAACAGGAATGGTACCTGTACCTGAAAAGAGGTTGTGTGCAATAAGCAATTGAAGAGAAACATCCCTCAGTCCACTTTCTAACTAATTTGAACAATGCATTTTTGACTTGCCAGTAAAAATGGGACTGATTGACATTTGGAATTTTACACTGTTTCTATACGTACCATAACTATGACTGATTTGCACTTGATTTGATTTAAGTAGACCATTAGAAACCTGATTAAAATATTCTCCCAGATACAGGCTAAATCTGACAAAACACAAATGATTGGGAGGTATGGGGGCAGACAATATCACAGACAGAATATATAACCTACTTTATCAAGACATGCAACTAAGTGCGAAAGAAATAGCCTACTTTTCCCTTGTAAATTCATGAATACAATAGTCCATGCCTTCCAAATAAAAAATGTTAAATGAAAAGAGGGGAAAACAACCATTTAGTGCCAGTTACGCCAGCCATAATGCATGCATGCTCAGTATTACCCTTTTGAATAATGTGTGTTGCCAGCAGCACTTGCAATTCGTTCTACTCAGCAGTACACATGCCTATTCTTAGCATAGGGGTGCGGGGTGGTGGACATTAAAGACTTCTTCAAACGCACCTTTTAAGCGTCTTCATTTGTGAAACTTAAAATAGACCGCTCTCTGGCTGCAGGACGCATTTTCGCCACCCCCTTCTCGTCGGCGGTGTCAGTTATCTTATGCTTCAGATTTCGATGGCGTGAAACTATAAAAAGGTCACCGGGAACACCGGGAAGATCACTGCAGTCGACTCGAGTCTTGGCCGTATCATCTGTACCCTACACAGCAAAGAAACCAGAGAGGTAAGAACGGAGAAACACCCGGGACCCACGCAGACAAAAGCCGCAGCATCACGCTTGGCATCTTTCAGAAAACATTTTTTATTTTTATTTTTTACTTTTATTGTGGACTTCGCACTGCAATGCAGCATCAAAAGAAAGAGTTTCTCTGTTTTTCGTTTAGCGGCATAAAGACATGGATTACTAGTCAGACCTCCCAGCATCTATAGAGTTGCACCTGTAAATCTCAGCCTCTCGAACGGGATTTGGACATGCACCATCATCACCAGTCATGCCACCCAAAAAGAAGTGGATTGAATAACTTGCTCTTGGAAATCTGAAATGTTTCTATTCTTATCTATTTCTATTCATTTTTTAACTACATGCAAATTACGGAGTGGTGCTCTGCTGTTTTAATGAAAACAATGATCGGTGTCTATTTGATAGGCCTATGATTCATCTAAAATATAAAAGACATATAGGCCTAGGGTAGCTATCTTTAACCATAATCCATACAGTCAACAATATGATACTAGAAGGTTCTCGCATGGCCTTAGCCATAATATGCAAGTATTAGTAGGTTATTTATAATTATCGCTTGTATTTGATTCCTGCAGATCGAAATGGCCGTCGCAGGAGTACTGAAAGATGCTGAAGTCGCTGCAGCCCTGGACGGGTGCAAAGGTTGACTCTCCAAGCTACACTTAACAAAATCACAGTCACAGCCCTCCCCTGTGTGACTTTGTGTTTGGAGCATCAATGTACTTTTTGTCCAGCTATTACAGTTTAGTAACAAGTAACCCTGCATTCTTTCCAGAGCCTGGCACATTCGACCACAAGAAATTCCTCAAGGCATGCGGTATGTCCGGCCAGTCTGCCGAAGAGATCAAGAAGGCCTTCAAAATCATTGACCAGGACAACAGTGGATTCATTGAGGAGGAGGAGCTGAAGTAAGATACACACCAGCCAGGGGACCCCCACGTCCTTTGTCCTAAACAGATATCCACACATCAGACCAGTTTTAGACATTCTTGCATATTCTGTTCTAATATCAGCTGTAAAACAATAATTGCTATGTCTATAATGTAGCCTAAATAACAGAAGGTCTAGCTATCGTTCTTCCGGCTATGGAGACTGAAGGACCCCATGCAGGGTCAAACTATCTTCAGCCACCTTGCTACTACATAAACTTTATTTTTTGTAAGTTTTCTATTTATATCTAATGTTAAGTGTGTCTGTGAACAAACCACCGATTGTGTCCGTCCGCAGGCTGTTCCTGCAGAACTTCAAGGCAGGTGCACGCGCACTGACCGACGCCGAGACCAAGACTTTCCTTAAGGCCGTTGACACCGACGGTGACGGCAAGATTGGCGCTGATGGTGACTCTCATCAACTCATGCAGAATTGTTACATCGTTCTTTGGATGCTTTTCGTAGACGCTAACTGGGTATTTTATTGTCTCCTGCAGAGTTCGCTGCCATGGTTAAGGCATAAAGTGGCAACTGACCAACAACACCTGCTCTGATGGAACAACAAAGCCCTCATCGACCTCCCCCGTTTTCATCTAAATATAAATAATTTTTATACATTTGCTTAAGAGACGTTTCCTCCTATGCAACACACTGTCCAAAAATGATGATTGTGAATGTCGCTCGGTTGTGTTAATGTCTTAAATATGAATTTTGCTTACTGTAAAATCTATGATGCACTTTCCAGGTAAAAACGGTTAAAAAAAAGAAAGAATAAATATTATTTTACTGCGGTATTATTGGGCTTTTATTATTAATGTGTGATTTTCAATTCATTAACATCTTACAAACTTAAAAAAAATCCATCTGTACATATCTATACATTTAGCTATCTATCTAGCTATCTATCTTTTCAAATAACGTTTGTGGCCTGACATGAATGCATATGATTAAAGAAAAAAAAGCAATGGTTATTATAACCACACAAACACTATGTGTACACATATATCCCTATAATGCGCGCATACACAACACAAATCAGCGTGTTTGTGTACAGTCCTGCAGCTCCACCCTGCAGCCACTAGATGGAGTTACGTCCATTACTATCATAGACTGTAAATATATGATTACTACCACAGTAGGAGTTGGGACAGACGCACCAGATAAAGATACGCGTTCACAGCTAATTATATGGCAATACGAAAACTGTTTGGACGAGCCCCCCTTTCAGTTATGGGGCCCTTGAGAAACTCATAATACATACAGGACGAAATTATCCAGTTTTTTAGTCGCTATGGTACTATTATCAATTGCATGGTGCAGTGCACAAAAATGTATGTTTTGTTCTATCATGCAATACTAGAGAGTATTGTAAAATACGGTATCACAGCCTGGTATGGTAACCTGACAGTACAGTCCAAATCACAGATCGCCCGTCAGGCACAGACAGATATGAAGATTATGGGGGTCAAAAACCATCTGTCCCCCCAGATAATTTATGAGCAGTCAGTTATCAGACAGGCACAACACATAGTTTCCTATCCGACCTACATACTTCACCCGGAATTTCAGCTTTTACCCTCTGGTAGAAGATTCAGGGTTCCTAAATGCAGGTTAAACGATATAAACACTCATTTGTCCCTTATATATAATAATATGTCCATTATCAACACCAACATGTAGGCTGGCTGAGTTGTGCACTGTCATCGTGCAATAAGTAGGTTATTGGGGTTATGCTATATGTTAGTGGTGCAATTCATGGTCTGTTGGATTGTTCAATATGTCATTATGTACTGCATAGGTTATGTGGAAGTGTGTCATTTGTGCAATATGTTGGCTATTTGGGTTGTGCAATACGTAGGCTATTTGGGTTGTGCATTATGTCAGTCATTTTGTGCAATATGTATTGGGTTGTTCAATTAGAAACTGCCAATGAAAGGAGGAGTTAATGTGCGTACTATATAGGTACCTGTCTAATATACAGTATATGAAAGCATGTTTTGTGTTGCATGAGAGTGTGTGTTGAGAGATGCTTATTTTCTGTATTTTGTGTTTGTCCTTGTAAAGCTGCGGAAAGGACAGAGTCCAAAACAAATTTCCATTCGGAGACAATAAAGTATATCTTATCTTATCTCATAGTGTTTCAAAACTCTAAATACTTGTTAGTCATTCAATCTTGCATTCAAAGCAACTGATTCTCCTTTCATTTAGCTTGTAAACATCTTTCACTACAAGACAAACGTTTCAACCCCTATGTTTCTGGTGAAATAGCCTACAACGAGTACATTTGTTAAGTCACCTAAACATATCATAGTGCAATTATTTGAGTTAAGATATTGTAACAAGCACTCAGTCCAAGACCAAACAATGTAAGATACATGTTTCAAAATGACCCTTTTGAAGTGCTAAAGATGATCCGTTTGCTTCACTGTTTTCACATTACAGTAGGCAAACATGTAACTGTACATTACCCATCAAATTCAACAACAAACTAGTTCCATAATTCCTATCCCATAATCAGAAGTGTGATCACTGAGGACATCTTCCCCAATCATCGATGCAACAAACTTTTACTGTATAGCAACTTTACTGTAAGGGTTTGTCTAATCAGATACTGTAAAAAAAACAAAAACATTGTAACAGGACTGAAAGATTTTTTTTCTATAAACACTGTAAAGTTTTCTGTAGTACACACTACACTATAGTAATAAAAAACTATATTGTTTAAAAATCGGAATATCCGACCTTTTTCTTCTTGAAATAGGGCCTAATGATTAGTATTTTTAGTGAGATTTTACAAAAAATTGCACTGAAAATTAGTTAAATAGTAATCTAATTTTATATATGATTCTATCTTAGTTTAATTAAGAAAAACATTATCTAAACATTGATTTTGAGACTGACGTGCATAGATTGACATGTTGAAGTGTTGCCACGTAGGCCTAATGGAGGGACGGTCTGATAGTTATTTCCGAAAAACAAACAGTAAACAAACCGAACGAGGCTAGACAGAATGAAGAGGGAGGGTCGTCCTCTCGGCAAATCTATGGGAAGAGAGAAGCTCGTAAAGAACATTAGCAAATGTAGGCCCTAAATAAATAAATGATCGCCCAGTAACAGTAGCCTATAGTCTGTAAGGTAGGCTATCAATATGGCGCATGACATCATGCACTGGGTTTAGGTAAAGTCGCAGCAAGGCTTTTGATCCGGTGTCCGCAGTCTCTTTTTCACACGTCTGGGATGATTGAGTTTCAAAGACGTCCAGCTTCAGTACAACCTCCCTATCAGACATCACTTGTTGAGGGGCCCCAAGTTGGCACCGGGATTAGGTTTAGGAAGGGATGACAATGACGAAATGCCGAAGATAAAATCTTTTATTCATGAAAGACATCAAGATGCTGCCGATGAATTAAACAAAAAGCTGCACATTGTGCGTAAAATTCGTGCCCGAAACACGTGTTCTTAGAATGAATGTGTCCCCTATCAATAAAATGAAATAAAATTTATTTCTAATTAATTTCGTTTTCTGTCTTCAGGACTATAGCCTAGATAATGTTTAACTATCATCCGCACCTGCAGGCCAACATTACCTGCAGTTCACGGTCGCCAGCTGACGCGTGTGAGAGAGCAGCGCTGCCAACAATCGTCCGTGCCCCGCGCATTCAAGCACGCAGACGTAGTGGTTGACTTCTAATTTAAAAAAGCTGACCGGGGGTGCAATACCCATAATTTATGTTGTTGTTGTATACACTTAGTGAGTTTACCGTGGCACCAGTGGTTCCATGGTGTAATGGTTAGCACTCTGGACTCTGAATCCAGCGATCCGAGTTCAAATCTCGGTGGGACCTACCTACATATTGACCGTTGCTGTAGTGATCAGTATTAATAAAATAAAATGTTCCCACAAACAATTTCTAGAAAGGCGTGTCTGTTTGTCACTCTCTTCCCCTACGCACTGCTGCAAAAGCACACCTTCAACTAACTTTACATCATGGGGAGAAATGACCTTTTTTTTTTGGTGTGCTGCTGCAGTGAACACTCTCCCAGGAATGTGCTTAATGACCCCTGCATTTGCTTGTGTGTCAGACCTGCTGGAGGCCACAAATGCCCTCGGAAAAGAGAACCTGAATTGGTCCTTTTGCAACTGGACAAATAGGACAGACGAATGTGTACTGCACTGGAAGAAACAAAGTGACCAAATGGGAGAAATGATCAGTAGAAATGAAGCCAGTGCTCAGCCCTAAGTGACCTCTGACTGCTATACCTCTATTTGTATGGTGCATGTGAATATCTGGGACATTATGCATCATCATCACCATCATGGCAGGATGGGACACTGACAGCAGAGGGTGACCTCTGGTCCCTTAATCAGCACAGTTGACAAAGCAATATAGCAACACTGTCCCCCCCCCTGTCAATATGAGAAGGTTATAAAGCACCGGAGTCCCTGACATTCATTGATGAACAGTTATGCGTGTTTGGGGTTATATTAGATTTGATTGGAAATAATCTGATACCCATCTGTTGTATATCTGCATCTAAGCAAACAGGGCAGATAGATGTTTCATGTCCAAGGCAGATCAGGTGAAGCACCACAGAATGCCAGGGCACCAGACACAAAGAGTATGGGTTGACCTCTTAGGTGACTCAATAATCTCACAATAATGCTACTGTCTTGCAGGAGACACATGTTCCTTCCGCAAACAAATATTACATGAAGGGTTCAATGTCAGCTGACATTTTATTTTCCATAACTTACCTCAAATGTAATGATAAGGGCATATTTGCAGGGGATGTGGCTCAGATGGTTCGTTTTGGGACTGGTGCCTGTAAAAGGATATCTGTCTAAAAGGGTAAGGGTGGGGGTAGGGGGGCAGAAACAGCAAGAGAGGGAGAAAAGGAGAGAGAGAGATTGCTGTTACATTACAGCCTCCCTGCATTTACAGTACTGTATAATTCTAGAGGTGAGAGGAGGAGGGGCACAGTGATGAGAGGAGGGAGTGGTGGATTCGGAGAAGAACGCGCTTTTTAACTTAATTTGCTATTTACAAGGGCGTTACAAATGTCCACGGTCTGCTTTCTCAGCCCCTGGGCGTTATAAATAGTAAAGGTTAATTAGTTAGCTGAGAAATTGGATCAGGGGCGGGCAGTTAGAATTTGATCCATAGACAGGTAACTCAAGCAATCCCTTTTGTCACTGCAATCAGACCTATATAAATCCACCTGGACGGACAGTAGTCACCACATAGCCTTACCTCTCTGCTGGATCACCGACTAGGCGAGAACCTCCTAAACACGGTAAGTTGCTTTGTGGATTCAGAAAGGTGGCTTTTGATGGGAAGTGGCCAATATATTTAATTCTAAAACTATTTTGTAGACAAATGTTCTGGCTCTTGTGTATTTAAGGCACTTCAGAGGCTGCCTAGTTAGATGATAGGGGAAATAATTGGGTGTATAAAAGGGGAGACTTGTGTTTTTAATCTGTTGGATGAGAGTATTTGAAAAAATAGATTCTTTTATATTATGCCATTCATTAGAACTTTTTGAGATTCATTGCCAGTTTACTGCACTGACTTCTTAGTGTCAGTATAGTCACCTGGACACATTTTGCTCTCCCTCAGTGTCAAGTTAAATGGTTTGCTACTGTACCTGGCTAATGTGTTAATAATTCACCATGGTTGTTCTTCCTACAGGAATAAAATGTCTCTCTCATCTATCCTTTCCGCTGATGCCATTGACAATGCTCTCAAGGACTGCCAAGGTATCGTCTTCCACCAATATCATTATTGCTCTCTTCCTTAGATCTTTTTCTTTTATATTCTATACAGTCTTTGTACTGGAGCCTGCAGTCACCAGACAATAGGGTTGTCTCTGTAAATGAGAGCAGTGGTGGAAGAAGTATTCAGATCCTTTACTTAAGTAAAAGTACTAATACCACACTGAATGCAAGTAACGTAAAATGTACATAAAGTATTAAAAGTACTCAATGCAGAAAAATCCTCACATTTTAGGAACTGGAAATGATCAAAGCAGTTCTGTCAATCAATTAAGTGATTAATCGGCTAATCATTTCAGCTGGACTTGTAGGCCTGTATATTGTTGGGTAGTTTAATTTATAACAAAACATTGTGCAAAAATCTTAATTTATAAAGCAGTTAGTAACTAAAGCTTTCAGATTAATGTAGTGGAGTAAAAAGTACAATATTTCTCTCTGAAATGTAGTGGAGTAGAAGTAGAAAGTGGCATGAAAAGAAAAGACTCAAGTAAAGTACCTCAAATTTGTACTAAAGTACAGTACTTGAGTAAATAAACTTAGTTACATTCCACCACTGTATGAGAGTCTACTGAAAGACTATTGTTGACATATAAAATATACAGGGCCAAGTTAAGAATTATTCTTATAATTAAATTAAAATGTAAAAGAAAATCCACAGAGAACATTCAAGACCAATATTTTCTTCATACTATGTGGAGGTTAGGTCACTTACATTACACTTATTATGTCATCTTGTCTCCACAATTTAAACTGACATAAATTTTTGGAAGATTTGCTGATATTGCTTATAGTTCATTGTGTCGTTTCTGACTCTGCTCTCTATATTATCCTCCAGCACCAGACTCCTTCTGCCCCAAGAAGTTTTTCCAGTTGTGTGGCCTCAACAAGAAGAGCCCGCAGGATGTGAAGAAGGTTTTCGGGATCCTGGACAATGATGCCAGTGGTTTTGTGGAGGAGGAAGAGCTCAAGTGAGTGAGCAGCCAGTTTACTAACTACAGCCTTTGTTTTTGTGTGCCTAGGATTTAATGGACCCTCAATCGGGAGGAGAGATTAGACGGAAAACAGTCACCTTTCCATTCCATCCTCTTCTTTTTATGATTGTTGTACGAAAGGGAATGTAGTAAAGAGGAGGCCAGTTTATCATTAGTTTATTCATTTATCTATTAGGATTTCAGGGCTGACATGGAACTGGGACCATTGGCGATTTTAGACCCTTTTTAGGGGGGCTCAAGCCTAAATTTCCTAAAAAAAATTGTTTTAAAAGCCGATGCTATGCACCTGTAACCCAGTCAAGGAAAGGGTCAACAGAAAGGTAGTTTGGGCCATTCTGAGGTTATGGTGCCAGACTCCCACCTTTGGCTGAGTCTCTATCAGGGGAAGAGCAGGAGCGCGGCTGTGAAGTTTAACGTTGGTAGTCCCCAGAGAAGAAGTTGATAATTTCATGGCGCAGATTAGAACCCAAACTGAAACGTAAGCAACTAAAATTGCTGAATGTTAGAACATTGTGTCAAATTGGTCATTAACTGTGTCAGCTTCATCATAGTGTTAACAGTGTCAAAAAATGTTAGCTGACATTGTTTTTTAGTAGCCAGAGATTAACTGATTTAGCAGGGGGTGGGGGAGGGGACGATGATGGGTGGGGGGTTTAACTCTTTTGCAAGGCTCTGTATCCGCGTTACATTCTCATTAGGGGCTGAGCCCCCCTAAAGGTCTGATCCTAGAATTGCCCCTGACTGGGACGGTTAACGCGGGCCATTGTAACCATTGTAAGAGACTGTCTACTAACTACAAAATCTCTGTGCAGCAATGCACATAACGTGACAGATTGGATCAGTGTTAGTTGATTGATCTGATTTCTGCCTCGTGGCTATTGCTTTTCATCTAGTTGTTACCTCTAACTTGAAGTTTGCTCTGTGTATGCCAGGTTTTTCCTCCAGAGGTTTTCCCCTGGAGCTCGTGTTCTGACAGACAAGGAGACCAAGGGCTTCATGTGTGCTTGTGATGACGACAGTGATGGCAAGATTGGAGCAGACGGTGAGCGAATCCACACCTATTTGATATACCCATTGTGCAAGACATGCATGTGTGTATGTGTGACTAGAACACCCCAATACTTAGGAAACACTTCTCCATCATTTTTACATTTTCAATAACAATGCAGATTGACTAAATCCGCTGTATTCCTACAGTAGTCCGCATGTCCGGGGTGCCTGAAAGAGAGACAGTTATATATACCAGTCTAAAGACAAGCAGCAATAATAGTTACCTCCCCCAAGTCCCTATACACCTTTTCTGTCTTAAAGGTACTCAAAACTGACACCTGCACAATGCTTCTATCGTCCATTTGTGACATTAGATTTGTGAATTTGTTTAATCGATGAGACAAATCGTGTCAATGAAATGCTGCTAACTTGAGAGCACAGAACCCTAACCACCATGCTATCTCTCTCACTCTAATGGTTTTGCATCTTTCTTTTTACTAAATATACCTAAATAGCCATATTTTAGAGACACATGCGGTCAATCATCATCTTACTAATGCTGTTTATTTTCTCCACAGAGTTCCAGGCCATGGTCTTGTCCTAAACAACTGGACTTCATCTCCAACTTTATCTGACCCCACCAACCCACTCCTACTCCACTGCTTCACGGGCTCTCTTAGTTTTAGTCTATCATTTTCCATCTGGTTAGATTAAACCTTTTGATTCTTTTTATTTATATTTATTGCAAGACTTGTTCTGGTTCACAGACATTCACATCATGATTTTAGTTTTTTTTCTTTCTTTTCACAAGTTTTTAGACAGATCATAAGTCCGTATTTCCCAAATAAATGTAAAATTTACTAAATTACAGAGAAAATAAAAAAATAAAATCCCAATCCTCTGGCTATGTTTCGTGATTTCTACTCAAGTGTACATCTCTGTTGGTGTCTGTATGTATTCTGGTCAGATGTGGTCTGAGATAAAACAGGGTGGCATGGCAGAAAAATATACTGTATTATATGGCATGTTGAAATGTTTCACATGTAAATACAGTGTAATTAACCCTTAGGGAAGTGGATATCCACATATGTACATACAGATGTGCCTATGCACAAAACAAACACACAAGCAAACACACAGCCACACCACTGTTTTCACAGTTCTGTGTAGTCCTTGAATCTTCACTGACCCATATCAAACACAGCGGTAAATGAGACTGAATGTCAGACAGTGTCAGGTATATGAGAATGAGTTGGACATGTCCTAAAAACACAGGGTTTCTGATTGAGGTGTATTTACAGTGCATGTGTGTGTGTGTGTGTGTGTGTGTGTGAGAGAGAGAGAGAGAGAGAAAGAGAGAGAGAGAGAGTTAGATTGAAAGAGCTAGCACAGGGAAAAAACAGAGGAGGTGACCTTGATGACCACCTGAGTGTCACCGCGGCTGGATCAAGTGACACCTGACCTCAGCTTTGTAAATAAACCCATTTGAACTTTGGTGTGGCTCAGGCTAGATCAACAAAACACATGCACGCACACACACACACACACACAAACACACACACACACACACACACACACACACACACACACACACACACACACACACACACACACACACACACACACACACACACACACAAAACCCAATGCTTTTGCAAAAATCCAATATGAGATCAGACACAGACGATCATCCATGTGTGGTGTGTGTTTGTGTATGTGTGGGATGCGCAGAAGAAGATGCAAACTCTGCAGAACGCTGTAGCTGAGGATGCTAGCCTTAAATGTACTCTTTTGCCAGGTCTCCTTGATACCTTACCCTAACCCTCCTCCAAGAGACTTGAAATAGCGCACAGCTTTTTAATGCTCTGCACTTACAGGATTCATGGGATTAAAATTAAAAACTACTTCACTATTTACACTAGAGGCGCCAAAGTACAGTACCACACGTTCTTCCAGTGGTTACACCTAAGTGTCATTTTAATTACCTGTATATTACAGGGAGAACCTGACTATTACAGCAGACACCTGCTACTCAGAACTATAGGGCATACCCTGCTATTAGCATGAGGTGGTGGTCACAAGTGTAGGATGTGAAGTCATAAAACTGCTGCTTGGTTTTAGATGATGTGCTGTAATAATGATAGAGGTTTTCAGAGTTTTCCTTCTTCGGCCAGGTGCATATTGCCTGTGTGTCTTTTCATATTATACATTTTACTGTCACTATGAAGTGATTGACCGATTAATTAGCAATTTAAAATGTTTCAGGCAATATCAGTAATTTCTATATCTCAATATAAGAAAAATCCATAAATCCCTAACTGTAAATTATTGAGTATTTTGCAGTCAAAGTGCAGCAATGTGACTAAAGACAAAAACTTAACATTCACTGTAAAATACCTAACATAGAGTGAAACAAGCTTTTGAGATCCTGCAGGTCACAATTATGGACATGAGTATAAACAAAGACAAAGTTAGAGAGAGTTTCGTAATCCTCATTATGTAAGAAGTCATGAACTAAACCAACTGCATTTTATTAAAACCCCAAGATTGCTCTTGCCTGAAGTTTGCCTTAAATTGTATATGCATCTTAGAAAAATGTTGTCTATCAGGACCCAAGTAGACACGCAGTGGACACGTAGAGAGACACCGCGCTAATTAGATCACCACGCATTCATATATGTTGTTGTCCGTTTCTGATTTGCATCCCTGCAGACATGGAGTGGAGGAGTGAGAATGGGAGTGGGGGGGGGTACATGGTTGAAAGCGGGACAAGGTTGGGGAAGCCAATGGGTAACACAGGCCAGGGGACACACAATAAGGCATGACCCCTGCAGGTCAGTAGAAGCGAGTGGTAAACAGGAAGGTAATGTGAGCCAACAAGTTGACGCTGACTGCTGGATGTGCAGCCGTAGGACAGCAGTACAAGATAATGTGACAAGCAGATTACCTGAAGGGTGGAGAGTGAGAGAGAGAGAGAGAGAGAGAGAGAGAGAGAGAGAGAGAGAGAGAGAGAGAGAGAGAGAGTCACTGTAGCTCGGTTTTTCTCTAGGACGGTGCTGCTCTGACAGGCCAATAATGTCCAACAGTCCTTGTGGGCTAACAATGTGAAGAAAATTAAAAACAACAGCAGTTGCAGGTGAATATGGAGGAGGTCTTGATAGTATTTTACAGTATTGTTATTAAAAGATAGTTCTATCATCTGCCAAGAGCTAAAACAGAAATTTAGATGTAACATACTAGTTTAAAGCTTCTTTGTACTTCTGTTGATGGAAACAATGAGTTAACAAGCTATCATTTTGTTAAGTTTAATTTCAAGCAGTAGGGTAAATCTAAGTAATATGATAAATCATGTACCTGTTGATGTACATATACACTGTTATCCAAATTAGTTGACTCTACTAGAAATTTGCGTGGAAACCCGTTGCCTTAAACCGTTTAAGTTTTTAGACAAGGTGAAACTTAACAGGTCAAATTGTATTAGCACAGACTGGTAGTTTGATGCAGTAGACAAATCAAGTTCATATAAGTAGTCATTACTAAAAATCAGTAGTAAACATATGTTACATGAAATTTAATAAATATGAAACATTTGGCTCTACTTGTCAAACACTTATAAATATGTTTTTTTTTCTTCTATTCAATAGTATAGAGTTAAGAAGAATATATTTAATACATTAATTTCAGTAAAACAGACAGGATGACAATGCATAGATTATAACTTCCAACATGCTCTGCTTGGATCTGTTTGACCATACACTTCCTCACTGCCCAGACCACATCAATCCCCCCCCAAACTATCAAACAAACTATCTAATGTGATTTAGTAATGCCTATGGTTTTTAACAAAACATGAAAGAACAAGTAGTGACCACTAAAATGTTTAATTACAACTAAATATGGGTTTACAGTGTAGGTAGGGTGTTGTATTGTAAGAATAAAGGAAATTAAGGTTACAAAATAACACAATAAAAATGTCAACAGGGCTGAATTCAGTGGTATAGGTCATAGTAGCAGTGGTAGTAGTAATAGCAGTAGCAAAAATGAGGATGCAGCATTAGGTAACAAACAAAGGATTAACTATTAGAAGAAATAAAGTAAGCCAGCAAACCTAACTTTTTAATTGCAATAGTATTATGGTACATTTTGTGCGATTGCTAATACTGTACCATGCAATCCGTCTGCATTTTTAGGATGGACACATGGACTATAGCCCGCTTGTCTGCTTGGCACTTCAATAATTGATGCCCTCGCTTCATTGTCACCAAAAACTCATATCAAGAAAGGAGCGTCAGGCTCACCTTACTGATTAAGTCTGTGTGAAACTTTAATGTGCATCCCATCTTCAATTGAAACCAAACTGAAGTTCTCAAGCAGACGAGGTAATGGGAAGTTGAACCATTTGGACTTCCGCTGTGCATCCAGCATCTGCTATGACAAACCCTAATCATATTTGGACTTATTCCCAGTCTTTTGGAGCCTGGGGGCATCAGACTATATTGCTACCTGATAGTCTGAACAGGGAGGAACATCGTAAAAGATTTAACTGGCGTGTTAGAATGACTGAATGGGCTTTGTGAGCTCAGCGCAGGAACTCTATCCATAATGCAGGGGATGACAGCACTGCCTCTGTTCCCCTACAAGCATTAGTCCTGAGCCACTACGTATGATGTCTGAGTGCAGCTACCCTTCATTAATGAATGATAGGCCATGCACATATCAATGGCCACTCCTGACACACACGGTATCTGTGCAAGGCAATTTCTAGAAATCTATTTCCACCCTGCCTTGAGCCTATTGTTTACACATCCGCTAATTGAGGTTTTATTTATAGGCTATACATCGAGCTGTGTCTATTCACTAGACTAATAGAAGTTTGAAACTAAAAGCCACACCCTGCTTAAACCCCTGAACAGCTGTTACATAGTATGCTGACTCACCCTCAGACTGAGTAATGGCTGTCATGGAGAGGTAGACAGGTACTTTGAAATGAGAAGGCACAATTAGATAAGATGGCGGGAGTCATCCTGGACAAACTTACTTTGACTATAATGGAGGCAAACGGTCTGGTTGGACAGGACAACGAAAGAATGTTTGTGTCCAGGTGGAGTTGGTCAGTAAACACCTTACAGCATCCATAAATGCCACAAATGCACATACATACAGAGAGTTAACTAAAAAGAACCTTCATAAACTTGGATTACACACATGGTACATTCATAAACTCAGACAAAATGACTTGCCTGCGTCTAAAAATGTATAGTAATCATCAAACATTACTACTGCTGTTAATGTCATGTTTTTCTTTTGCACTTCATGTTTTAATAGTTTACATTACAGGTTACATGATACATAAGTATATACCTTTAATCTCCTTAAAGCTGTGCAAATAAATGTTAAAACCAAAAAGCCTTGAGTTCCATCATCATCCTATCCCAGTACACCCATAGACTACATGTACAGTGATATGATGAATTTCTTCCTGTCAAACTCCTTCTATGACCTTCATGCACTTTAAGGATGCAATTTAACTGTGATATTCATCTTTACACTTAGTGAGATTCAATAACTACACTGAACCTGTGTATCACACACAATAACAAGCTGCGTTTAAAGCAAAAGTTTGACCTATTGGGAGTTTCTGGGCTGTAAGCTGATGCCAGGCAACCAGTTGAGACTCCATGAATAACAACTCCCAGCCAAGACATTTTCCAACATAACCCCCTGTAAAACTACAAATTGATGCTTTTACACTACAGTTTGCGGAGCTGGTATAGGCTGTTTTTTTTTTTAAACTTTTGGACAGAGCCAGGCTAGCTGTGTTCCCCTGTTTCCAGTCTTTGTGCTAAACTACGCTAATTAACTTCTGGCTGTAGCTTTATATTTAATGGACAAATGAGAGTGGAATCACTGTTCTCATTTAACTCCCTGCCAGAGAGTGAAAAATGTCCGACTATTCCTTTAAGGCAACTCTAATCAGAGTATTTGTTGCATCAGTTAACACACTGTTACAGTAATCTATGTCAGCAACTACAAGGCCTATGTCACTCCCCATGCTACCTACAGCCTGACAGACTCCCTTGTTCCTACATGATTTAAAGAACTACTGTGAACTGTCAGGTTTCAGCTCCCTCCGTAGTCTCAGTTTCTATCTCAGGTCTTACTCTGGCCATCAGATCTGACTATTACCTCAGCAGAGCTGCCAGGTTGAGTCAAAGATCACTTGTGATTGAATAACAGGCTAGACTGAGCTAATCAATTTTGATCGGTGAAACAGGTTGACTTTGGTAGGACTGAAGCAGTCAGATCTGATCTTATCTTATCTTATCCATTTGGCCACAAGACATGACAGAGATGTTGATGTCAGCCGAGACACAAGAAAAAAAAATGGTAGACTATGGGAATGTATGTGTGAAATCTCTCACTCGTATTCATCCTAAACTGTCTCTAAAGCTCAGGTACTAAAGGTGATTGTGTTCTCACACTCTTATACACACAGGTGTGCCCATGTAACTCACACACAAGGTTTAAACCAAAGTCACATTTATATACATCATGTATATATAGGCTATACATACATATACTGTTTACATAATTGACAATTTTACTACATACTTATGGATTATACCATTATTTATAGAATAATTGAAAAAGCCAACCTTGTATGTGTTTTATAGTCGTAAAAATGTATTTACTTAAGGTTTTGAACTGAACCATGTGTAGTGTAGATATGAAATGACATCATCGGCATGGACGATAACAAGACAGTAATTTTCATTGTCATGTCTTTGTTAACTGTCAAAGAAAGTTAAGTGTGTAAGTTAAGTTCATGCCAGTAGTATGACCATCTCCTCTGTTGACTGCTGACCTCCTGCAACCAACCTCTTTGCTGCAACTCAATTTACAAAGACAGGATGTGAGAAATGATACTCTGGCGCCCTCTAGTGCACGTGGAATGTTTCATGCAGAGAGAAATGTGGCGCGTGGTGTATCTCTGAATCTGGATTATTTTAGCACCACTCTGTGAATATAAAAATAACGACAACAAATGAACAGCTCCTCTACTATCTAATCCCCAACGAATTAATTGAATGAAAACTACTTATCACCACCTTTTACTTTTCCCGGATGTGACGTCACTTTCGGCCTCTTTCCTGCGTAACCGCGAGCGTCGGTAGCCGCTGCTGCTGCCTGTCAACATCACACAGCCCTAAAAGACATCTGTGTCCGGGATTTTTGTTTTTAACTGTTTGTCTTTGACAGAGCACTACAGGTTCTTCACCATGCCCATGTACCAGGTAAAGCCCATCTCTGGAAGTCACATAAAGACTGATTTACCAACCTGCATGTACAAGTTACCAAATATCCACGCGCCGCAGGGGAACAGCTACACCTCTGAACACGCGATTCAGGTAACTGTTAACTCATTTCATTTTGACAAGCTTCGTTTTTTCCTTCTGGTTAGCTTGTATTTTGCTCTCCCGCAGTTCGCTTGTATTTTGCTTTCCCGCAGTTCGTTTTGTTTCTCACGAATTGATACATGCGCATCTCACGCTGTGTATTAGCATTAGCAGTCTTTAGCCAAGTTGGCTAGCTAGCGAAGTTAGCTTGTCAGGAAAATGAGCAATCTAAGTTCTGGCTGATGCAACAATTACTACACGTCTCCACCATCAACGTTTAAAGATTATAAAGTGGCGTATTAGAGTAGTTTGTCTCCACTCTTTGTTGTATTTGCTGACACTGTCGATATTAATACGCATCATGATGATGTCTGCACATAGGAGACCCTTGTTTCAGCGGAGTAGTGGTGGAATGTAGCCAAGTACTGTAACGTTATTACAGTTTTAAAGGTGCTTATAGTTTATTTGAGTATTTCCATTTTAATGCCACTTTATACTCCTGCTCCACTTTATTTCAGAGGTATATGTTGAATTTGTTACTTAAGTATCTGGATACGTTTTTCAAAGCTGCAGTGTAGAGTGTTAACTCATCTGAGGTAGACATTGTGGCAAATATTACCAGTATATGACCTACTCTGATGGTACAAGATTGAAACTGTATCTACCTGAGGTCTATATCTACCTGAGGTGTAGTCTTTAAAATCTCTTCATGATATGTCTTTCTTTGATTCCTCTATGCGTACTTGTTTAGCTTGACTGGGGGATATGTTTAAAGGTGCAATATGTAATATTGTATGTAATACTGGCAGCTAGCGGTTAAAATAGTTACTGCACTACCAATTCAAAATACTGGACAGTCGTTTCCCCCGCCCCCTCCTGCCCAGACTCGAAGTTCACGGGGGTTGCCAGGCTGAGACCGCAGCATTCACAACAATGTTGCTAGATGCTTTTCTCACATAGCCAGACATTACTCCACAGCACAGCAGAGTAGCTAACGTTAGATGCTAGTCTCACATAGCCAGACATTACTCCACAGCACAGCAGAGTAGCTAACGTTAGATGCTAGTCTCACATAGCCAGACATTACTCCACAGCACAGCGGAGTAGCTAACGTTAGATGCTAGTCTCACATAGCCAGACATTACTCCACAGCACAGCAGGGTAGCTAACGTTAGATGCTAGTCTCACATAGCCAGACATTACACCACAGCACAGCAGAGTAGCTAACGTTAGATGCTAGTCTCACATAGCCAGACATTACTTCACAGCACAGCAGAGTAGCAACGTTAGATGCTAGTCTCACATAGCCAGACATTACTCCACAGCGGCGAGTAGCTAACGTTATGCTGGCTATATCGCAGTCATAAAAACCCCGTGCTCACGCGGAGCGATAGATATATACACACACGCGGGCTCTGTAACCAACTGACAGACACACTTTTTCGGCTCAAAATTACAGTATGAACCGCTAAAAACACAACAACCTCACCGTCCTCTCCACACGCCAGTCAGGCACACTTCCTCGGCTTAGAATTACAATAGCAACGCTTAAAAATACCACTACCTTGCCGGACGGAACACACTTCATTGGCTCAGAAATTACGGCAACAATCGCTAAACACACTGCAAACTCACAGTCCTCTCTTCCCGTTTACAGCCCCCCTCTCATGGTTTAAAATAACTCACCGTTGTCGGCTCCAGCTGCTGAACTACACGTTGTAAACAGCCATGGCCCGCTTGCCTGGTCCTCCCGGTAACGTTAGCAGTTAACAGGGTTAGCATGGCGGCGTTAGCCAGGACCAGTCGGGATCACTTTACTGGCTGTGTCTCAATTGTTTTTGCGAGTAACCAACTCGGGTACTCTAGCTATATAAAATGCCCGTCCCTAGTGGCTGTGATAAATTAGCCTGAAGCTATGCTTACCTGTTCAGGAGGAAATAAGCCAACTCTGCGTCCTTTTGGGATCTAAGCTGTCTCCATCTTTCAAATGCATCTCCAATATTTACCAGGGGGTTGTTACGTCTCTGCTCACGCAACTGTTAGAAACATGCCGTTTACTTTTTTTTTTTTTAGGTCAGGTAGAATCTATCTCCGTTGATCCTGTTCGTTTGTTAGCTGCTTTCATGGCTGTACTACCGTTACAGCTGTAGCGCGCTGGGTTTAAGTTTTTACAGGTATATCTGGTAACCCGGCCTGGCTGTCAAACTGGGCCGTTGATAACAACACACAGATCAAAACATAAACATAAATTCCGTCACGGAATGTAAATTTCAAAAAGAAAAAATACTGAAATTAGCATTGTTGTCAGAAAAGATAGTATTTCAGTTTAACATGTTTCCTTAATATCTGATGAGGCATTGGTGTCATTTTTGGATTTATTACAGTACAAATATTACATATTGGACCTTTAATGTTTTCAATCTTGCCTCTTGTTATCTGTGCAAGGACAATTAAATGTAGGGACACTAGCTTACACCCAGGTTGTAAAACTGCTGCATGATTGTGCTCAAATTGTTAAAAATGTGAATGAACACACCGTCACATTCCCGTTTGTGGTTTCAACCAAACTGAGCGATTCTGTCTGTCTCCCCAGAATGGCGAGGTGGACCCAGCAGTCAAAGCTCTGGAGGCCCGGCAGGATGAGATCATGAAAAAACTGTACGACCTGAAAGCAGCTGTGGAGGGCCTGGCCAAGACGGTGACCACCCCAGATGCCGATCTGGACCTGACAGTCAGCAGCAGCCTCTCCTCCCAAAGCCCCAGCTCCACAACCTTTAAAGGCATCTCAGACCTGGACACACTACTGGGCAAGGTGAGAAAACTGGGATTAATACTAGTGAGCTCTGCATCATAACTGGACACAGTGTTAATTAGTGATGCCAGAATTCATCCTAGATGAACCATGCACTGACAGTATGCCTCTGTTTCTTGCAACTGACCTACTTTGGCTGCATTTTCTGTTTCCTGATCACACCCATCATTACTGTCATTAGAAGTTATACATACCATTCAGACGTGCTAAACCTGATCATATTGGAATTTGTTTTGAAGCACACATGAGGGCGTGGACTGTTTACAGCCTTTTAGTGCATGCGGTACTGGCCAATATTTTATTTTTGATACTGCAACTGTTTACCTTCATTGTCTTGTTCATGTCACAAGGACCTCGGTGCTCTCCGTGACATCGTCATAAACGCTAACCCGGCACAGCCACCCCTGACCCTGCTGGTGCTCCACAGCGTGCTTTGCCAGCACTATCGGGTGCTCTCCACCGTCCATGTCCACTCCTCCGTTACCAGTGTGCCGCCACAGCTCTTGTCCTGCCTTGGCCCACGCCATGCAGACAGCTATGCCCGCCAGATGTTCCAGCTGGGCTTCACCCTCATATGGAAAGATGGTACGGATGACCAATTAATTATAGGGATGCACCGATACCGATGCCAGCATTGAGTATCGGTCTGATGCCGTGCGCATTCACTCATACTTGTAATCATAAAGTTACTTTGATTCTAGCACACCCGAAACCACTTCATAGCAACGTTACATTAACTTCTCCGTCAAGCAGGTATAGGAGGCGGAAGAGGAGCAATGCCAGCCGTTTATATTTTTATTTTTTTATTTTTTTACAAACAAGCTAAAACGAAAGCTGTTAGTTGGTAGTCTAACTGTTTATATAGTTTGCCACAAGTCTTAAAATTTGGACAAAACCTCGTGAACTTAGCTGCTGTTGTAAACAAACCATCGTCTCCGCTGGAGCTGGTAACACATGGCTACTTAATATGCTTGTGAATAACGTCATCAGACTTGGCGTTCTGCATTCTTTCTAAACTTCACTCAGTAATTTGATATCAGGAATGATATACACTACCGGTCAAAAGTTTGGGGTCCTTTAGAAATTTCCATTCCACTCCATTATAGACAGAATACCAGCTGAGATCAGTTGCATTGTTTTTTTAAAGGTCCCATGGCATAAAAATTTCACTGAGGTTTTTTTAACATTAATATGCGTTCCCCCAGTCTGCCTATGGTCCCCCAGTGGCTAGAAATGGCGATAGGTGTAAATCGAGCCCTCGGTATCCTGCTCTGCCTTTTGAGAAAATGAAAGCTCAGATGGGCCGATCTGTAATCTTCTCCTTATGAGGTCATAAGGAGGAGAACCCTTTTGCAATTATGTAAGCACATAATGTAATCTGATAACTTCTGCCCTGATTTAAAAAAAACAATGCAACTTATCTCAGCTGGTATTCTGTCTGTAATGGAGTGTTGAATGGAAATTTCTAAGTGACCCCAAACTTATGACCAGTAGTGTACATTATTTAGTTATTATTTAGTATTATATAGTGTACACTAGCTCAGGGAAATGTCCAGTCCACTGACTTTTGAATAGAAAAAGGCATGGTATTTTGAAAACACTGCTTTGTTCTAATTAAATGTAAGTATTTGTACTTGGTCTTTAAAAAAGTGGTGTCGGTGCATCCCTTATTAATTCCCAATATTGTTAGCTTTTAATATCACATAAAATCACATACAAATGTGAAAGTGTCCTTGTGTCTATAGAATGCTATTTCTAACCATTACAAGCTTTGCATTCATGTTATCAATTATTGGCATATGTGGTAAATGCTCGTGCCCTTGTTTACCATTAAACATGTTTATGCTTTGTCCAATTCACAGTCCCCAAACTGCAGATGAAGTTCAGTGTCCAGAACATGTGTCCCATCGAGGGTGAGGCGAACGTGGCGCGCTTCCTCTTTAAGCTGCTGTCTCCCTACCCCAGCGACCCTGCTCTCGCCACACTGGTGGACAGCTGGGTGGACACAGCTTTCTTCCAGCTGGCAGAGGGCAGTGCCAAGGAGCGGGCTACTGTCCTACGGGCCCTTAACTCCGCTCTGGGCAGCAACCCCTGGCTGGCCGGGCCGGAGTTCTCCCTGGCCGACATCGCCTGCTATTGCTGCGTGCTGCAAAGTGGCTCTGCCTCCTCTACTCCCACTAATGTCCAGCGCTGGATCAAGTCCTGTGAGAACCTGGGCCACTTCAGCCCTGCCAAGCTATTTCTGCAGTGACTGGGGCTGTCCCGGGCAAAGTGAGAGAAGGGCATTAGAATATTAAAATATCCCAGCCATGTCTGGAACACCCTCTAATGCTTTCCTCCCCAATATAATATATCACTGAACTGACAAAGACTCAGTAGAAGCAATATGGTTGACTGCGGTTAAAGTAACTTAAGAGTATTTGTCTCTGCCATGCTGCTTTTGTATAACAAAGATATTCTAAGGCTATCTTTGCCAGGGAGGAAGCATAAGAGGACTGTAAAGACAAGGGCTTGGTGATGGATTCAATCAAAGGTACTGACAGAAGTAACACGCACTGTGTACACCTTCCATCCACTTTGTGCCTAACATGATCCTGTTCTTAATGTGTGTGGTAATGTTTGGTGACAGGTATTACTAGGGGTTTTCGAAAGTAATACTTAGCACCATTTGTTTTTCTGAAACCATTAAAACTTCCACTTTGGATCAAACTTTGAACTGGGGCCTGGGGTTTGTTTTGTTCGACTGTTTGAATTTTAAACTTTTTAATTTTAAAGAGGCGCTATGCAGTTTTGGCCATGTCTTTGCTCACAGGTTTCTCTATAGAGCTCCCCCTATAGCTTTGGAATAGATATTTGGCAGCTCCTATGTTTACTTGTGTCTGACTCCTCACTCGGTCAGTCTGCCATTTCCTCTTTCTCTGTTCCTCCGACAATGCTTTCCTAGCTTTCTGCTTCTTTTCAGCCGGCTCAGCCATGACAATAGTGTGAAAAACTCCATTGCTACCTTGTTAGCCGGTTCTTGTATGTGTGCAGTGCCGTGAAGCAATTTGTTACATGGCGAGACCTGATATCACGCGATACTTCCTGACGCTGAGGCCGGCCATTGCCGAAAATTGCAAGGGTGGTTTTTCTGCTCGCAGGCACTAGGGAGGAGCGAGACGACCACCATTCAACCCAAAAAAAGTCATATAACCATTCCAATGACTCCGATGCTGTTCAGTTAAGGTAAATTAAAACTGCATAGTTCCCCTTTTAAATGTTCTCAAGTCACTGAATAAGTGGCATTTACTGTAGTGTACCTCTTTGTCCAACAGGTGGCAGGATTCTTCATCTGTAAATTAAAGATAATATTTATATTGATTAACTTAATTTGCCTGCTGATCCTATCCAGAGACACAGCTGCACCTCATCCAATGATACAAGAAGTGGAAGGTAGGGAAACACTTGAAATGTGGTTCTTCCATGACGAACACAAGAAATCCCATCTTAGGAAGATCTCTACTCCTCGTGGCTCCCATGTCCCTGGAGCTTGGGATGACTGCAGCCAACACAGTAAAGGACGTAAGTGCATTATGGTTTGGAAATTATTATGGGCCAATCACCAAAAATTCAAATGAAAGTTTATTATTGATAATGTTTAACATTAAGCTTGTCGTTTTAAAACAAACTTTCATATTGGTTAAAGCAGCCAGCCGCTAATATTAGCTCAGTGCATAGATGACGGTATCGGCATACGTGTCGGACGATAAATGACAAGAAATATTTTGAGACGATTTCATCACCACTGTAGTTTCTCAACCAAAGAGTAGTGACAAATTTATTTTTCAACAGTAAAATGTTCTGCCCTGTACATTTAAGATAGAGGGACCCTATCATGAAAAGAAAACCAAAGAATCCACTACATTGTCCATCACTTGAACTCACTTCACATTTTGGGCCTCCATCAGACAAAAAGCATACAAACGGCACCATGCAAATCGCACCATGTATATAAAGGCTGTAGGCTTTCACGTGGGAAAAAAACAATCGGGATGCTAAAAACACCTAGTATGGATACACGCTAAAGCTATAGTGCATAACTTTTTTATATTAATGAATATCCGTTAGATTGCCAAACGAGTTGCTACAAAACTAATTAAGACTGTCCGCTCCACACAACTCTCTCTGTATTTCCCAGTATGGCTGTGTTCAGAAGATTATGACGTCCGGTGACTATCACGTGCAAAAACTCAAGTAAAGATAATTACCTCCTCTGAAGAGTCCATGTTTTTTTAAGCCTCAGTGTCCTCCTTGGCTACTAGCAACTGCGTGGAGGAGGGGGTGGGGGCTGTGCTCGATCACAGAAGCTTGTATCATGTGGACGCACCGACAGTGTTGTTGTCATTACTTAGAATTCCTCATGGGGGCGACAGAAACTACGCACATATTATGCTCATTTTCAGGTTCATAATGAAGATTTTGTGGTTCTGGTGCTGGTTTGGACCTGGCCCCAGTGGCCAGGGTCGATTAAGGATCAATTCAAGTTGTCTCAGACTGCACCTTTTAACCTTCGTGTTTGTTTAATGGTAGGCCAGAAATAACTTAGAGGAGTCCTCTAGTTGAAGTCAATCATCTTTAGTGACAATATTGCAAGTAGTTACAGCTTATGCATAAGGAATCAGACTTCCTTCAAGACAATCCTCTCTCGCCCTACCGCCAACAGTCTTTCCGGGAGTCCGAATGCCCGACCTAACATTACCCTCTCTCTTTATCCTTCTTCAGATTCCTCCTTCTGCAACGATGTATGTACCGTTATCAGTGCACCTGGTCCAGGCCTCCGGTTCCAACCGCATTCGCACAGATTCATCACTAGACCATTGTTCTCACCAGTTAATTTTGATACTGTGTTAATAAATTTACTGGGCGCTTCTCCAATCCAGCTGCACCCCCCACAAGTCTTATCACTATCACTCCCAGGCCTTTATACACACAGAGAAAGCAAGGTCAAGGTGGCTTGAGACTCTCTTACTAACTTTCTACCAAATATATTCTTCAATAATTGTATTTAGAGGTTATATCAGAATAGGTTTACATGGTTTAATTTTCAAAAAACAGTTTGTTGTACTGCACACCCTGTGTGTTGAGTTCTCTGTTTTAGCTACTAAATGAGACATCACACTTCTATTCCATGTTTGTTGGGAGTCGCACATGCGCAGCAGCTAGGTAAGGACTACTACCCAGTCAGAAGCAAGGGGGTAAGCTTCGCTTCAGAACTCGAACCTCCTTTGGCGCCATTTTGATGCTACAACAATATCACCTCTCGTTAGCATCCCATTGACTGCTATTCATTTTGACGTCACTTTGACAGCAAATAACTTTAGACTATTTGTCCATTGTTTATTTCTAAAGAAACACGACAATGTATAAAAGGCTCCATTACCTTGTACCTCACGTTATGGCTCCGTTTTTGTAAAAATAGGCTAACGATTGTGTCATAACCACGAGACTTACTGTCACACAGTAGAGGAATTACCGTATAGTACAGGAGAAGCTCGCAGGCAGTTTTGACTTTTAGTTAGCAATAATTAGCCTGTGCCCATGTTATCTCCTTACATATACCTACACTTTCCATCTCTGCAAGATTGGGAATGATTGAGATTTCTCTTGGCACAGCTACCAGAAGACTTACAACTTCCAGACAGGTTGCTCACGTCACATTTACGTTGTCTCTCTCAGTTGGAGACTGCGCAGTAACGCTCAGCGCTCACCGGAAAAGTGCTTCTAATATCCTTCACTGGTCTCCGTCCAGAGCAACGGGATCTATTGGTCCAGTTTATATACTGTCTATGGTCAGAAGCAGAGTATGAGGGCGTGCCGCACTAGCAGCTAGGCGAGCATTATAACGTGTGTTACAAAGTGAAGCGCGTAAGGGTTAGTGTTATAACACAAAGGAAAGGGAAAAGGCATAATATGAGCACTTTAAGATCAAGGATTTCCTCCAATAAAAAAATTAAGACCATGCTAATCTTGCCAATATAAAAAATCTGTTCACATTTTCTTTAGTCTCATATTTCACGATGTAGCCTATAGTCAATAAAAGGTAGAAAAAGACAAACTAAATACGGGTTTGTAAACACATTCTCATTAAATGTCCCTATTGTGTAATGTTAACCGATTTTCTATAATACTGGCAAAAAAAACTTTAACACAAATTATGAATAACAATAGTAAGAGCTGAGCATTGTATTTGTGTTGCTCATTGACCATACATTTTTTGTGCATACCCGGTGATGTTTCTGGTGTCCTCTGATTGCCGTTTTATTCCTGGTTAAAAGCCTATGGCCCTTATGGTGCAGTTTGCATGTAAATGTTTGTCTGTATACATTTTGCCTGATGAAGGTCTGAGGACCGCAGCATTTGTTAAAAAAGTGAGTTCAAGGGATGGACAGGGTGCAGGATTCTTTGCTTTTCTTTTCAAGTCAGGAGTTTTTGAACCAACGCACCCCTCTCTAAGATTTGACGGTTGTGCAAGAATTTATTTTGACATTACAATCTGAAGGATTATCGAAAATATTTGTAATGGGTTGTATAAAGTAAATGAATATTAATATTGTGCAATTTTCATTTAAAATCACAACTCTGACCTGGTTGCTCTAACGTATTGTATTTCTGCAGCAGTCCTTTAGCTACACACGTTTACCGTGTCCTTTCTCTGCAACTAGTTGTTCAAGCTGCTTTTCCCCTCATCAGCTGATGTCGTTGAATAGAATCCCAATACCCTGTCTCTCAAGCAGAATACACTTTGGAGCAGTGAGGGCAGTTTCAGAGCAGTTCACTGCTGGGAGGTTTTATATCTCTTCCTAAAAAATGAAGAAGAAGAAGAAAGATAACTGGAATATATACATTTAGATTCATACATGCAATGATGTTGAAAAGAAGAAAAAGCAAATCCCAGGGCGTTTGATACTCTCTCGGGATTGGCATCTTCAGAAGTGCCATGTTTTTGACAGCTCGGGTCCACACAGAGCCTGTGTTTGTATGCTCTGACAGCCTCCTGTTGGTCTCCAGACAGCGGTCTGACAAGACGGAAGCGCTTAACTGACATCTGGGCATGTGTGGCAAGGAATACACTTGGGACTCTGCAGCACTGGAACTGTTGGCGTTTGTGTGATCTGTGTCTTCCTCAGTCACTAGTTACTTTTGTTTTCCACCTGGTTTTGGTGGAAAAAAAGGCAAGACACAAAAGGCTCTTTCCTTGTCTCTTTATATGTGATATAAAACATACAGACAGGAGATGCATTCTCATTGAGCACCTGTAGAAAAAACAAACTAGCTTAACTGAAAGACAAAATCAGTTCAATTTACTCTGTGGCAACTTCAAATCACAACATTAGCACAGATAGGAAGATGCTTTTGTCATCAATTCAGTCCTTGAATGTCATTGTCAATGATTGTCAATTAGATATTTCCATTAGGCCATTCAGGAACGGAGATATAGGCTATGCCTATTAAAACAGGGGAGGAAGATTAGAAAACAGCTGGGCTAAATTGTCTGAAATTAGATATTACTCTAAGTTTTTCTGTAATGATTTTAGCACAATATGGTTTGATTCTGCATCTACTGAACGGCTGAGAGAGAGTCACCGGCAATGTATTCACTGGGTGACCAAAGTACACACGTTAATGTTGTATCTCAAAAGCTGAAGGCGTTCAAAGTAGTCATCAGTCAGAAGGTTTCTCTGTGAGGTGACCAGGTTGCCTTTCTGACTGAAGAGACGCTGGACAGGGGCCGTGGATGGCAGGGTGGTGTTGTATTTTAGGAAAAGCTGCTTCATTCTGGGGAAGTCCTGAAGGCAATCTAGGCTCTTCCCTGTTCCTTCGACGTACTTGCGGATCTCGTCCATCACTCCCCGTTGCTGGATCTGAACGGTGGGCTTCACCGACCCATAGCTGAAGAAGTCATCTTCAGATTCAATGGTCGACAGATTCCGGCTGGGGTTTGCCTCGGTTAGGTTACAGGGATCAATCTGGGCCGCCTCTGTAGCCAGCAGGGAGCACATCTCCTCTCTGTCAGAGGCAGCCATCCACCACAAACGGAACTGAGGAGTTGTCGCTGTTGCAATCTTCGCTTCTGTGCTGGAAAACAGCTCCTGGAACCGCACATCAATAGCCACTACAATGGCGTTGATGACATCGCCGAAGTAATTGGCCGCGTCTTTCTGCTCATTTAACTTGTTCTTCAGACTGAGAACGGTCGGGATGACCAGACCCAGGTAACATTTCTGCTCCGCTTGGAAAAGTTCGAGTGCAAAAGCGAGCGGGTGGAACACGGTCACGTATTCCTTCAGGAAGGCCATCTCCTCTTGCTGCATGCGCGGGACCTCCAGGCGGGCGCACAGCTCAGTCAGCTCCCGCTCAGTGAGAGAGACGATCTTCTGCACAGCACAGTACTCCACATTCCAGCGTATGACAGCGGGCACAACGAGGGCCATCTTTCCTATCTCCTCTGCTGCATCCATACCGACCTGGAGATGGTGGCATTTGCTCCATATGGCGAACACCTTGGCCATTGTACTGTAATGTAGCTGGCACATGGGCCCCTGTGACACAGCCTGCCAAAAGTCCTCAGTGACAATCAGCTCCAGGGTGTGTGATGCGCAGCGCTGCACAGTGGGCAGAAACAGGAGCATGTCCTGCTCTGGCTCCCCCTCGAGGACGGTGCTCACGTTCTCGTAGAACCCAATGTCATCGTCACTTTCCTGGCTGTCCACCGCAAACTCTTTGAACACACTGATGAAGGGGCTTCCGTTATCGGTGACTGTGGTCTGAACTTTACTTTCAATATTGTATGCCACGTGGATGTCATGTATCCGTCCAGCGATGGTGTCATGCGTGATTCTGCCCTGCAGCCGTGCAAACCCCAGCGCAGCAGATTTCCTCTCCAAAGAATGTCTATCAATCCAGTGGCAGGTCATCCCAAAGAAGCTTCTGTTGTAGGCTGTCCAGATGTCAGCCGTGGTGCACACGTACTGGATGCTGCCGAGTTTCGCCATCAGCTCTTCTCGCATCCTGGAGAAACCCTGGTCCACCTTTGTAAACAAGGTCACCCTGTCCATGGACTTTAGCCCTTCAGTTAAGCCCGAAATCAGTTTTCTGAAGCCAGGTTGCTCTAGCACATAAAATGACTGGCAATCTTCCACAATGAAGTTGAAAATCAGCTCATCGATCTTTGCTTGGGTCATGCATTTGGAGATGATTTCCGCTTTAAGTTTTTTGAGTTGGCAGTGCCTACTCTCCTCACCATTGTGCTCTTCTTTCTTCCTCCCCCTCTTGACATCAGGCCTGGCTTCACAGCCCAGGTGTGTTCTCTGCAAGACAAAACGCCAGTAAGGGCTCATGTTAGTGGTTGGAGGTGTGCCATTGATATGCTCTGAGTTGCCATTAGTTTATAAACTTCATATGCAATGAAAATACCACTTGTAAAATGGTTGCTTTTTTAGCGAAGTTGAACATAAAGAGCCTCCAGCGCCTAGAGTTGGTAATCAACATGCAGCTAGAATGTAACGTTATTTATCACGAGAGGAGCTATTCATTCATTGACTATTTAAAACATTAACAGGACGGCTACAGGAGGTCATTACAGGGAATTTACTTTGTGTGACTTACGTCTAAATGCTTCTTTAGGTTTGATGTTGAGGTTTTCGACGTGGACAGCAGATTTACCCTCGGCAGACATAGATTACACTGGACGATGATATTTTTTCCTTGATCTGCCTTGTACGTGAAATGGTGGCGATAACGCCAAGTATGCATGGCCGATTTGGTCTCGCCGCTGCTTTCATTGTGATCAACATCAATTTCGGACATCATCTATGCTGTTATCGACGTCTTGAAATATAATAAAAGTATCGTAATCCGATTTAGTAATCGTGATTACACGTAAAGTAACGATGGCGGTAGAGAAATCCTCAGAAAAGGGGCAGGCCTTTGTTCAGATGTTGCTCTGAAAACGAAGAAGGAGAGGACACTGTCGTCACGTTTTCCTTTAGCACATGCGCATTGAGAGTCTGCTAAATCCATTGGGAGAATAGGCACGGTGGAGTATTGCGCATGCGTAGTGCAGACACGTGCGCCCACACCGTGACGTCAGGGACCTCTCCTTGTGATTTTTACTCACATTAATGGTAGTACTTTTCCCTTTTCGGGTCCTGCTGCTGCGAGTTGGCGCCACCATCAGGGCCGCGGAAGTAAAAATGTTAAAACAATAGAGAAAACACCAAATGAACTATAATGACATAAAATAGCCATACAAGGAAATGTATAATAAGACAAAAACAAAGAAATAAGATACGATACGACAAGACAAGATAAAATAACATCATACACCAAACTAAATTCGGTTATTTCAGCAGTACAACAGAAAAATACAGAAATAAATATCATATAGCAAAAGTATAGCTAAAGTAACAGAAATAATAAAAAGAGGTATATAAACTAAAATAGAATAAAATGATAGAAACTATACAGAGTATTTGGAGACAAAAAAATATGTTAAAGTGAGTGGTGCTGATAAAGTGACAGTGGAGTGATTAATAGCAGCATAGTCAACAGGTCTGAGTAAACCGCATATTAATACATGATATGGTTGGTACTCAGTGTTTTTCTCTATTAATATAATAGAATATAGTGCAAAAGTCAATGTTACATACATAATATAGTATAATATAAAATGGTATGTGATAATATAGTTGGGGAAAGGAGACAGTAGTGTAGTAGGCTAATATAGTATAGAATAACATAATATAGGCCTATATAGTACGACAATAAAACATCATATGGTAGAAGTATAGTATGCAGCAATATAACAGAATAACTTATTCAAGGTTTAATGTAATATGTCGTATACAGCAGTTACATGGTATATGGTATAGTAGCCTATATAACAATGATCAATAAGGCGTGGTATATAATAATCGGTCCAGCAGACAGACAATAGAGAGGGAATGGTGATTGTTTCAAGTGGATCAGACACTGGAGAAATGGCTGTGTCTTGTTGTAGTCTGTGGTTTACGCTGTTTCAAATACATTTCATAATCTACAATAGATATATATTTCATATACATAAAAAGGCTAAAATTGGTTGGGTTAAACATTGTTATTGGCTGGTTTTATAGGCTTACGCTTTCACCAAATAAAAACATAGCTGACAGTGCACCTTCTCAAACTGTTCAAATATTTTTGATAGCATTTAATGTTCCCCTCCACTCAAAACTGTTCCTCTGATTGCTACTTCACTTGGATGCTTGATATTCCCTGTGCAGAATGATATAAGTGCAGGGATGTACACTATAAAAATATTTTCACATTCATCTGCTGAAGGAGGAACGTTTCTCTGTAGTCTTGAGTTTACCATGTGAAAATATGAGCATGATTTAGTGACATCACAACTAATTTGGGAGCCAAACGTGGTCCACTATGTAACTTACATAAGTGTGATGTGGAAACTTGAAGCCTGCAGTGCAAACACACTGAGAACGGACTTTACAGTGAAGTAGCGGATTATATATTTTCAATCGGGGAGAAAGAGTACATGTAATTTTAAGAATTGAATTGAACTTTGTTGTGAAAAAAACATATCAGACACAAACTATTAGGCTATTCAAAGTATTTTTTTTATATGTTTTTAAAATATGTCTGGAGAAGAACTTAAACATCTTTGTGTTAAAATGTCTTAAAGTAGAAACTGCTCTACACACAACCAGACATTGTCCTAACTTCATACATCTTTTTATTCCTGCTCAGGCTACGTTGCCATGTTTTGTTATGTTAGTTGTATTTTTGTATTAGTATTGCATTAGTGCATATCAGGTGGTTTGGTTCGTTGAAAGCTGTTCTTTCTATAAATGTGGCACGTTCACAATAATTTCACAGACAAAAACATAGCCAATTCTTACTCTAAGATGAGCAACAGGGTGAAGTTGCCCAATCTCAGGGCCAGATTTCTACAGAAACCAGTGGCAGTACTCTCAAGAGATGTTTTCTATCAAGCCAGATGCGCTGTGCCGGTCGAAGCCATCCAATAAAGTGCTTCCCGGCTAGTTTGAAAACATTCTTTCTGGCTCAGAGATGCATTATCTTTAATCTGGTGTTCACATGGGCATGAATGGCATTTTCTTTGCATGTTTAATAAACAGATTTGTCAGCTGCATAATCACAAACGTAAGCAGAGGAGGGAAGAGTTTGTGCGAGTGTGTCTGAGAGATTGAGATTCTGCAGGTTATTCACATGTTTAATGTATTCCTCTCTTACCATTCACACCTTACTTGGCACTGATGAGCCTATCTATCTATCTATCTATCTATCTATCTATCTATCTATCTATCTATCTATCTATCTATCTATCTATCTATCTATCTATCTAATCTTGGGAAATCCTTTGAACCTGAGTGATTTACAGTGTGCTTGGTGAGAACATGCACTCACCAAGCATCTAATTGCTTTTTTAATGGTCTGTTCCATGGGGGTTTGGATGTTTGGTGTTAGTGCACCAAAGAGAAGGACCTTTGTGTCTAAACCTCTCATTAGTAATTGATAAACATTGGTAATATTCATAGCTTCTGTATTCAGTGAAGAGTGTCCAAATGCCTCAGCTGAGAGACAGATTGTTTTGCTAATTAATATTTTCCCAAAGATTCCACATATTTTAAATGCATTAGTGATCCAATTGTAATGCTAAGAGTTTTTGTCCCTTCCTTTATTCAACAGCACCTCCATTGGTTAGATTTGGTGAGGGTGGGGTCTCACGTTAGAGCCATTGACGTAGCAATGGGTTTTAACGAGGCGCAGTTTGTGTAGGAATAGACAAAAGTGTTTTGAGGCAAAGATAAAGGGGGGGGGGGGAACAGAAGACTGAAGTGGTGAGGAGGTTTGAAGTGTTCTGAATTGGTATGTTGCGGTCGTGCTGAACCTGCGCGCTTCCAACCTGTGTGGAGCCTCTGGAGTGGGCACAACTGGTGTCCTCTCATATTCACAGCTGCATCCAGTTGGTGTTGAGCATCAGGTGAGCGTTCGAGCTTCTTCTTTCACTTTTTTTGGGCTTGACTTTTTTTTAGCCGAGGAGCAGAGAGAGTGGACACACATAAACATATGACCAGGATCCGCGCCCTGACGCGCTCCGGTGAGCGCATGTTGGACCGGTGAGAGTGTGGAATAGTATGAAGCGCCATGGCTTGGTGTGACCGCAGGGTTCAAACGCTGCTGGCCACTTTGGGGGCTTTTGCTGCTTTTAGCCTGATGACCATCGCCATCGGCACGGACTATTGGCTCTATTCACGGGCGTACATTTGCAACTCCACCAATGCCACCACAGACGAGACCCAGTCACAGCCCAAAACCAAGAGAGGCGATCTCACCCACTCCGGGCTGTGGAGAATCTGTTGTATTGAAGGTAAGCCTGCTCCAGTAGTCTCACTTTGGGTCCCTGGACACCGGTAACATATGGAGGGCTCTGCATGGTAATTTGACATAGATGCAGGATTTCCTTTTCTTTGCGCAAAACAAATAGTTAGAATTTTGTCTTTTTTTCGAGTAGTCTTTTGTTTCTCAGTGGCGCACTCCTTTTACGCACGCCAAATCTTTTAATCGGGAGATGAGGAAACAACAAGAAAATGGCCATAAAGTTGGAACAACTTTTAGAGGTTATAGGTCAGATGGAGAAAGCCTCGATACGCACACATACGGATTTTAAAACCACCGAAGTAGCAGATAAACGAGAAACAAGCAGCCGGTGTCCCGCTAATTGCGCTCAACACAAGCTGTGTGCCAACAGTTACATCGCATTGTTAAAGCATAGGCCCACACAATAAATACGGCTGTGTTATAGTCTGCAACAGACTGCGATGCCAAACCGGCGTGTCTGAGCCCATTCACTTTTAAGCCGGTCGCTGCCAGGAAATGTGCGCACTGTTTGTCTACTTTCATTCATGTCTTCATTGTATCGATGCTGTTGCTTGGCAACATCCCTGAAATTGCTATGGAAACATGCCCGGTGATTTAAAAATAGATGACTCTGAGTTCGCGTCATGTCCAAGCAAAATAGAAGAAAAAAAATCGTTCTGTTTTAGAACCTTTGGTAAACATCCCCCTTCCATCCTTTTGGAGAGTGTTTTTGAATTATTTGACAGTGACGTCTTACTTTTAGAGGCAGACACTTGCCCGATCGTCCTTCCGGCCACCCCTTGATTTCTCGCCTCAGCGATCAATGAGTGAGTCGATGTGACCGGATGGATTTCTTCATGCCATGACCATGACGCAGAGATTGATAGACACAGATTTAACAAATAAATGAAAGCAAAGACATGAAACTCGCATATCTTCAGAATTTGTTCAGAAAGCCTACGTTTTGAAATGTAGGGATACCAAAACTGACTAAACGTATCTTCAAATTCACTGCTGGAATAATGTTTATACAAAACGGTCCCACCACACATATTTAGCTTTGTGTGTGCATGCCAACAGGGCCTATTAAACTCTATCTAAACTATAGAATTAAGAAGGACTTTGGCCATAGGCTTCATGTAGGCCTATGCAGGAAGGCACTTTAGAGATACAGAGAGATGTATGAGGTGTCCACACTAACCCAGCAGCAGGGTGACTCACAAAAAGACTAACTTCTAGAGCATTATTGCAGTAACAACACCTTCTCACAACAGTAACTTCTTTCTTTTATGCATTTTCTTATAACAGCGTGATTTTTGGTGTGGATACAATTAGGGTTTTAATTGATGCCAATACGTTTTAAAAGTTATATAAACCTGTTTTGTTTTGTCTTGTTTTGTCAGCTGAATATTTAAAGTGCTCATATTGTGCTTTTTGGCTTTTCCTGTTCCTTTATTGTGTTATATATCTTTTTTGTGCATGTTATAGGTTTACAAAGTGAAAAAGCCCAAAGTCCACCCAAAGGGACTTACCATCTCCAACAGATAACACTGTTCACAAACCAGGCCAGCCTTTGTAACACACGTTATAATGCTCGCCTAGCTGCTAGCGTGGCACTCCCTCACACTCTGCAACTGAATAACTAGTAGTTCTTACCTAGTTACTGCGTATGTGCGACTCCCAACAAAGATGGTATATGTATGACGTAAGTGTGATGTCTCACTCTGTAGCTGAAACAGAGAGCTCAACACACAGGATGAAAAGAGGAGCTGCAGCAATGTGCAGTACAACAAAAATATGGTGTTTTTTTGAAAATTCCACATAAACTTATTCTGGTACAACCTCTAAATACAATTATGAACCTGAAAATGAGCATAATATGAGCACTTTAACACTTTGTTTGACTACATATATATATATATATTTGCAGTTTATTCTGTGGATTGGCTTCATTCCCATTTTCAAGACTTAATGTCATCAGAGCCCACATATAGGGAGCTGTCATCAATGATTAAATTGTTTCTGGAAGATGGACACTTTTAGACACATGTGAAGCACACTGGTGTGTTATGACACTTGCAATTTACTGAGAGTCCTGCTTAGCTGGGAACCTGTCTGTGATGTGGAGAGATTCACAGTGATTCACAGTGTGCAATATCCCCGAGACCCCAAGAAATGAAAATAAATTTCAAATGCCAGCCAACGATTATGTCAAGCATCATTTCCCATCAGTGCTTTGAAGTAAATAATGAACGTGGAATAATGACAGCAGAGACTCAATGGATGCTGATGAGGTTGGAACTCTGTGCACTGAGACTTCTTTTTGAATGCATCATTTGCACAAACAAAGGCCAGCCTATCATATCATTCTCTCCAGTGCTAATAGTTTCACCTCTGTGCCTCTGCTTAAAACTACAAGAAGCTGCTGGACAATCTGTTGTCATGGAGACTCATAATAAGTAAAGGTGAGAAAGGGAGAAGACAAGGAAGGAAGACACACACACCCCTCCGGTCATAATGACAAGCACACTGGGTTATTGATGGGGACATCAATCTCTGTGTGTATCACAGCTACAGGGGAAAACATCCTCGCGTTTAGCTGAACAGATCAGCGACAACATGTCTTTCTCTCAGCGGCAACACGTTGCTGTAACACACATAGCAGCCGTTCAGCACTATTGTCTTCTCAGAACCCTTTTAATGAATGTTCTCCAGCAGGCCTGCATGACATTTAAAGGAGCAGGCAGGAATATATATCGCATGAGGGCTACTTTAAAGTGAGGTCAGCACTACCCTCATTTGTGCATTTCTCAACAGCTGTTTTGCTTTTTTCTGCTGTGTTTGTTTTCCCACATGAATGTTGTGAGGCCAGGGTAGCACTGAGTGCGCCTAATTTGCATCAGAATCGGCAATGCATCAGAGGCTGTTGCTCATGTGTGACTCAATTACATAAAACCAACTCTGAGAATGAGAAATAATCTAATTAGCAGGTACATATTTACAGTAAACACCCCAGCTCGCGGTGAGTTAGCGTGAGTGGCGAGGCATGGAACAGTTGGGTTTTGGGGGGGAGGGGGTCACTTTGCCATTCACACCATGCTCCACAAGTCTGTAATTAAAGCGCAACAACTGAGAAGCCATGCGGGGGCACTTATTAGCCAGCAGGCCCCAACTTCCACCTCGACACTCCATCCCCCTCTCCTCCCCCTGATGTGCTCTCTGTCTCCTCATCTCTTAATAGGTTGAACTCTTCTTTTTTTTTTCTGCTTCATTTTTTAATGAACCTCTGTCACCTCATTCAAACCCACAACCCCCCGCCCCTTTTTATTTTGGGTACATTCAATTTCTCTTCTCCTTTTAAATAAAGTTAATTTGTGTCATATGCAAATCAGCTATGTTGATAGATATTTGCAAATAGGTAACCTTACAGGAAAAGTTGACACTTTGGGAAATACGCTTATTGACTTTCGTGCCGAAAGTTACATGAGAAAAAGATCAATGCCACTCTCTCATGGCTGTTTGGTAAATATGAAGTTATCACCAGCAGCCTGTTAGCTTAGCTTAGCATTAAGATTGGACATGGAGGGAAACAGCTATCCTCCTTCTGCCCAATGGTAACAAAAATTCCATCTTTCAGTACATAATCCCATTTTTTATGCTTTCGTAGTGAGTTTTAGAGGTGCTGGTAGATAGATTTTGTTTAGTTTGGACAGAGCCAGGCCAGCTGTCTGCCACTAGTTCCTATCTTTGTGCTAAGCTAAGCTAACAGTAGCTTCATATTCGTACAGACATGAGAGTATTGAGCTCTTATCTAACTCTCAGCAAGAAAGCGAAAAGGTGTTGATCTTTTCATTCAACTGAGCTTTTAATTGTCCAGAAGTAGCAGGGCTTCTGTTGTTTCAATACTAACACTGTACATTCCTCATAGCTTTGAGTTGTTTCATCCCTTTACCATCCATCTACCTCTTAGGCCATTTACTGTAAACCTGCAGTAACATAAAGATTAATTTAATATCTTGGGACTGTAATGGTAAAAAAAACATTTTTAAAAGGTAGTTTTTTTTAGGATGAACACTGGGATTACAATTACAATTTGATGCATTGGGAAAGGACAAGGATAAAGGAAAGTATAGCAATCTGAATCCCCTTTTTTAAACATGTATTACATTTATATGGGACAGGGTTTTTGTCCTGACAATTTTATAATACTAGAATGACACTGGAAATAAGCACCTACAATAATTTATTTTAACACTCATATAGGCTACTGTTTTCTAAAGTGACACTGTCCTCATTGTTCTGACAGAATATTAGGTTTCAATCACTTGGGAAATATACAGTACAATATGTAAGAGAGAACCGAGGGCTGCAGTGCAATAGATCATACAATAATATCTTTAACATCATGTTGAAAAACCATTAAACATTACATTTTTATAAGTAAGTGACGAAGCATAACAGCTTTCACAACAGACTACATGGTTAGGGTTGGGGTTGATAGATCTTCGTGGGTACACATGCACAGTCAACCCCAAGCAGAGCTGTGTTTGAAGAAATTGCTGCCTGCTGACAATTTAATTAACCAACTGTCAGTCATATCAACACTGAATCACTGATGTCTTTTCCAAAAATGCATTTCTTTCATCCTCACTTGGGCTGAAAGAAAAATAAAATTGGAGGGGTTTATTTGATTATACAGTCTTTTATACTTTGTCCTGGCATTCCCGGCTTCTAAAGTATTCTAATGTCTGCACTTGATATCAAGGCCCAGTAACAGTGTACAGCTTCCTAAAACCTAACCATCCCACCTGCTGTAAACCTCAGAGCGCTGTTCCTCATCAGTGTCAGAGATCTAAAAAGCATCAAGGATAAGAACAAAGCAGAACATGGTGCTGCTACTCCTTTTTCCTTGTAGATCTGTTATGTGTATAACTGAAAGTGCATCTCCCACTGTAGGCTACTTGTGAAATGCAATATTAAAGTCACTTCTGATTGGTTTATTCATCAATCTATTTGCAGAGCAATTGAAGTGTGTGGAAGTTGGGGCATGTGTCTCATAGAGCTCATGGTCATGATATACTGCACTCCTGGAGACACCAGCTCCCTTATTGGCTGAGCAGCGTTAATTCAAAATAATGATGATGTGCATCATCCTGTGCATCATCCCACCACAGCTGCTCCCAATGCATGTACACATGTCTGGCAGTTATGTACTGTTATGTGGTGAAGGAGGTTTGGGAAGTGCCATCTCTTATGTGGTGAGTATCAAAATACAATGAAAACGTCAAAAACATCCTTGGAGATTGTTTATGTAAATGAGCTTATTAAGGGCTAACGGGTTGCCATGGAGAAGAGGAGGAAAGTCTCAGCATGATGCTTTGCAACTCAGGTCCAGGGAACATATTATTTCCCATGTAATGTGTTTACTGTGCGATATTCTCAATTTGTCACAACACAATCACTTTATAGCATCCCCCAAATTTGTGGATAAGCACTTTTTGTATAACTCAGGTGACCAGCTATATGTCTGTCTGGCAAACCTTTGTTTCTACTTGTCCACTCAGTTTCACAGCTTTTACATTGCACAACTCTCCATTTGTAGCACAAAAAAAAACACATTTTCCCCATTATTGCTGTCTCTACCTTCCCGATTTCTCTCTCATTGATTCCTTGCTCTCCTCCTGTGACAGAGTCTCTCTTTATGTGGCCTCTTATCTATTTTTTTATCTCCATAATTCCTCTGTTCCCTGTGCTTTTGTTGTTTCATTTCCTTGTACCTTCTTCCCTCATCTTCACTCCCTCCCTCCTCCTTCTCTTCCAGTCAGTATTCTGCCTTTTTTTCATTTCACAAAGCGTCCAGCTGACAGCCTACACACACACACACACACACACACACACACACACACACACACACACACACACACACACACACACACACACACACACACACACACACACACACACACACACACACACACACACACACACACACACACACACAGGAGACAAGACAGGACAGGCGTCAGGCTGGCTGGAGTAGCTGGGGTCTAGACTGGAGCAGAGCAAAGAGAATATTGTGTCAAAATTAATAGTAGGGTTCTGGGTTCATAAAGGTGAATTTTTTTAATGTTTTAAAGCAGTGTGACACAGTTTAGTAAAGGTGTCTGTATTTTCACGGTTCTTGATCTAACCACAAGAGCCAGATGTGTTTTTGCACAAGGCACAAAGTCTCACATCACTGCTTAAAATAGTCCACAGCCCTTTTTTCCATCAGTGACTAGACACAGAAACTTGTGCTCCATTTCCACCGACTGATTTGACGCTAATTAATTTGATGTCCCTTATTATGTAGCAGACCTAGTTAATGGAAGCAAGCATGCCCTTAAAAGCTGTGGCATAGACGTTGATGGCTGTTGACCCTTTGGCACCTGGGAAATGGAGTTGACAGGTGTCTGTCTGTCACACACACACACACACACACACACATAGTCAGTTAATGGAAAGGTTGACATTTATCCTGTGGTAGGTCAGTTCGAATCATCTGTGCCTGAGCCTGTTGGGCCATTAGAGATGAAAAGTCTTTAATGCTTACACAGAAAGGCAAAGCTAAAGGGTTTGGAGGGTGGTGTTCTTTTTTTTAATCCCTCCTAAAACTAAAAACACAAGAGCAAAAGTGTACGAAATTGATTAAAAGTTTATTTTCTCTAACGTAAACTACACTTTTATTTCCTGCTGACTAGGTCATTAACAAAAAATGGCCCATTTACAACTAGCACATCCACTTTGAAAATATGAACAAGTAAGCTAAGCAGCCAAACAGGGTTATGTAAGAATGAAAAAGTCATTTTTCCTTCTCATGCAACAACTTTTTAAATCAACTCATGTAGCTAAACTTAGCTTAATTTGCAGGCTAGCTTCAGCTGATAAATCAGCCATTGTCAGTTTTCATTTTAGCATAATCGAAATTTTGTCCACCTTCATATGAAATCAAAGTCTCGTTGCTTCAAAAATGACTAAGATTTCTGGTGGTGAATGTGCCATTGTTATAAACTGCATTATGTGCTGTGTGAGATCTGAATGCTTGACAGGTGTAGCAACGGTAACTAAGGCTGGTGGGGGCTTAGTGAATGCTCACTTGCTTTCCTGGGATGCAGAGAAATGCAACGCTACGCACATGAACACATAAAAAAAGATGCAAATTAGGCCACAGCCCAGCCCACATTTGATTCTGTGGGTGTAGTTTGCAGAATAACTGAAGTGTGAAGGGTTTTCACAGCTCAAAAAGTGAGAGCCAATCAAGGCCCCCCCCCACACCCCCCCCCCCCCCCCGCCCCCCCACCCCCCCCCCCCCCCCCCCCCCCCCATTTGTTGTTTTTTTTTCTTCTCATATACACCCCCCCCCCTCTCTTTTTTTTTTTTTTTTTCTACCTCCATCACTCTCCATTCTCCAGTTCCAACTTACAATGGCATTACAGTAAAAGCTTCCAGCACATATTTTTGTTGTTGTTTAAATAGGCTTCTTGTTCCTCCCGGCACTCAACGATTAACCTGAGCTGGATTTGGACACAAGACATCAAATCCCTCTGGGTAACGCAATCTTAAATCCCCCCCGCCGCAAAGCGTATGCACTGATCCTCGAAACACACAAACACATACACCTCGTCACGTAGACTTTCATCCCCCAATATGTGTGCATTGAGCTGTCATCTTTAGTTCTGTGTGGTTTGCGGTGAACCCAGAGAGATATGAACAAGAACAATCCTTGTCTGACCCTCAGCATACTTTTATACAGTTTAGGTCAAAGTCTCATTTATGGTTGGAGGTAAAAACGAGGCAGAGGATAAAGGTAATACTTTTGTGTACTATATGTATGGATCCAGTTTATTCCATCCAACAAAAGCTATACACTGAAAGAAAAACAATGGTTTTAGAAAAAAGTGCTTAATAAAAACAAAAAGCTTAAACAATGTATTTTCTTAGTGCTACATTTCTCATATTAAACAGTATAAATAACACTTGCCTGACGGTGGTATTTATTGCTAACAGTTGCCACAAAAAAAGTTAAAGAGTTAAAGGCCGTGTTTCCCTTTTCATGTCCCGCTGCTCTCTGTCTCTTCTTTCTCTAGAAGTTGCCCTGTTGACAAAAATAACCAGCGGTCATCCGAGAAGTGACTTCCCACTCCTTCCTCTGTTATCAGAGACAAGAGCACAGTAGTGTCTTACTCCAGTGGACACAGTTTAACAAAAAACAGGTCACTGGGCTGAGAGCAACTGTGGCTCTGACTCGAGCAGCCCCACAACCTTTACTGTAATAACCAACCGGAGATTGATGGATAGACAACAAAAGTCTAAAATCCGGTCTAAATTCAGCTTGCCTCGAAAGGAGATTTATGCATGTGTTCTTTATCCTATTATTTTATGGTTAAACAATCCTCCTAACCATCGCATCCTGTTTAATAGCACCTTGTGTACCATAAGTCATCTTTATTTTGGAGACTCTTTCTCTTTGTCCTGCAGGAATCAATCAAGGCAGCTGTTACAGAATCAACCATTTCCCCGACGATAATGACTACGACACAGACAGCTCTGAATACCTGCTTCGTAAGTGCTCGTCCTCTTTGTCTTGCCTTTACCATTCCTTTACTCGTCAGGGCAGACAAGAAATCCACTAACCTTCAGCGTGTTATAGTTTGATTCTGAGAGCAGTCTCCAAACAGGCAAAACTCTATAGAGACTGATAAAATGCAGAACAAAGGCGGAGAAAGGGAGCAGAGTAATTCTGACAGCATTCAGTAAGACAGGTTTCAAATGTGTTCAGGACTCAATTACAATCATTGCTGTCAGACTGTCACCACTACCAATGGTATATCTTTTTTATATTTGTCTGTTTGGATGTCTGACTGTTCTTGTGAATTATTTTAAATCAATATAACAAACACTGCAGTGTATTCTTTAAGGCACAGCCAATTGAGTATCTGCACAATATGTAGAGAGCAACAAAGATGACTTATAAGACTTTGGACAAAGTCTAAACTCAATCTATTAGTCAGACCAAAGAAAAAAAGGGCTTAATAAAAGACTAAACAGTTGAATAAGCTCATCCATCCTTGGAAACTTGTAAAATGGCACAGCGATTAATTTCTGGGGAGGTGATAGTGAGTGAGAGATCCGTTACATCCTGCAGCTGATTAGCAACGTTTTGTCACAACAAGGCCACCAAAAGCGGATGGGAGAAAAGCGGGGACTGGGTAAATGAGGCCTCTACAAAATGAAAATCTAAATTATTTAAAAGACATTTTACTTTACTGTTATTAATGTATTTATTGTTTTATTTTGCTATCTATAAATTGCGTTATAATTTGACTTGGGTGATGTTATATGGATTGATTGATGATTTGATTTGTATTCATCTTTTACTAAACGGTAACTCTTTATTGTACAATCAAATATTGGTTAATGAACTGTGTTAAAACCATTTACACTGACTTAATCACTTACCCAATTATACATTCATCATGTCATGTGCTTCCTCCTCCATCTCTGCAGGTATAGTCCGTGCCTCCAGTGTGTTCCCCATCCTCAGCACCATCCTGTTGATGCTCGGCGGGCTGTGTGTCGGGGTGGGCCGAGTCTACAACAAGACCAGCAACGTCCTCCTCAGCGCAGGCATTCTCTTTGTAGCTGCAGGTGAGCTGGAGGATTACACTTGTCAATCATGCTCCCAGCGATCAGTAATCATGTAAGGGCTGGGGCTTTATAATAAAGAAAAGCTGCTTGATGTAGCACCTGTGTGTATCACATATTGCTCATCATCAAAGGTGCAATCACACAGATGAACTCCATTCCTCACTGAAGGTCAGGATGTCCATTTATCATACACCTCACACACAAGTGATGAGGACACGTGTTATTAATGATCTCGGTAGTGATGAGAGTCCTGTAACCACTGACTGATCAACAGCTTTACACAGTGGGAGTTTGTGGGCTCCATCATTGTTACTGGTAAAGTCATGGATAATTGATCTCCCCATATTCACTTTTCTTCTCTACTTGTTTGTCTACACTATTTCATCCACTAGGCTACATCACATGCCACCATGCCTTTTTCCTGTTCTTGTTTCTGTTTCTTGTTCATCAGGTCTGAGCAACATAATTGGCATCATCGTCTACATCTCCAGCAATGCAGGAGACCCCAGTGATAAACGGGACGACGACAAGAAGTACACTTATTCTTACGGTTGGTCGTTCTACTTTGGCGCCCTCTCCTTCATAGTGGCGGAAACTGTGGCTGTCCTCGCCATCAACATCTACATTGAGAGAAACAAGGAAGTTCGTTGGAAGGCGCGACGCGAGTTCATCCGTTCGCTCTCTTCCTCTTCCCCGTACTCGAGGATACCAAGCTTCCGCTACCGCCGGCGGACATCACGCGCCAGCTCTCATTCAACAGAGGCATCGCGAGAGAACTCGCCTGTGGTCGGTCTGAAGGGGAGGCCATCTTCCAGTGGGGCCCTGGACGAGCTGTCTATGTACGCCCTGGCGAGGGACAGTGTGACGGAGAACACATACAGCCCCGAACATGAGGCGTCTGCTGAGTTCCTCCAGGTCCATAACTGTTTCCCCAATGATATAAAGGACGGGGTGAATCGCAGGACCACACCGGTGTGATGGGCATGTTACTGGGCTGGAGGTTCACCTCGAAGTGGAAGGAATAGTAAATGATGAAAAATCTGTTGGCTAATTTGTTGGAGCCTGAGTGCTTTTGATAGCCTGCCACCAGACGCACAGTATTCAGAGAGACTGTCCTGTTTGAAAGGACCTGAGGAGAAAAGAGGACAGTCAGCTGGACGGAAGATGAGCCAGTTAACCAAACCTTCATTTATCTGCCTGTAGAGATCATCAAAGCAGAATAAATGTACATAATCTGTGCTGTAGCTGATTCGAAATTGGCGTTATCTTTCAACTGTCAAAATGCTTCATTCAGCAGTGTGTGGATCACAACCCTTGTCTGTGTAATGGTCACTAAACATTGTGGGTGTGAGACGTGCCAATCAGCAGTATTCTACCTGTAAATTATTCAACAAGGTGCTAAATGAAATATACTCTTCAACTTGAAAGTGTTCCTTTTGTGTGTGCAGTTTCTATAAAGTGTCGACCCTTCTCCAAAGTTTGTATTGTGTCCTCATAACCAGTTTGGTCTTGCCTTATGCTCTAATCATGTTTGATAGAGACAACAGCACAGTCCTTTAGAATAATGCATGGCCTTTTAAACAAACAAACAAATATTTTTACGGTAGTATGGTTTGGGAGTCAGTGTCTTCACAAATGATTGACTTGCTGAGTTGTAATGTATTGAATGTTAAGTATTTTAGCTGATTGTACAAGTCAACCATCCAATCCTCCAAATATGAAAAGTATGAAATATGAAAGGTTTTGTCTCCCTCGCTGTCTCGTCCTTAATCTTATTGACATTTGTTAGTTGAACAAAATGTCCATGTTGTCAGTAGAGCACCTATGTTCAATGGCCCCTTTTCATTCACTTCCATATCAGTCCAGGCCATCCATCCATCAACACCTCCCGATGGATGTGACATTGTGTATGTGCCTGTCACAAGAGAAGAGCAGCTGACAAAAAGATGGGCCCTAGAACTGTGAAAACGGCACAGGTCAGGACTTCCCTTTGGTCTGAATGAAAACAGAGAGTTTAATGGATAAGGATCACGCCAGGCGGAGAATGCTTGTCTGTCTGTCACATCACCTGTGAGTCCATCTGGCTGCCTTTTCTCCCCTCCCATGTCGAACACAGGACCAAGAAAGAGGCAGATTGAGCTGTCTGCTCTGCGTCTCTGAAGGCTTCAATAACCAGACGTGTGTGTGTGTGTGTGTGTGTCTGTGTGTGTGTCTGTGTGTGTGTCTGTGTGTGTACTGTGGTTCTGCACGTCCATGATTCTTTTAGTGGAATGGAATGGAATTAATGGACCAGGGATAAAGATAAACCTGGTAAAAATGATTTGAGGTGAAAAAAAAAAACGCCATACTGTATTTATTAAGTGCTGTGACTGTGCTGTGAGCTTGAGCTTTCTCCAAGAACCAGCTGGTGTTTGTTTTTTTATTTTAGTCTTAGGGCTATTCAGTTGGTTCTGGCTTGGCAAGTGAGCTCACCCAACCACAGAATCGTATTTGATTGTATTTTGTGTGTTTGATATACCGTTAGAGATAACACTTCATGTACCAGGCTTAGCTCATAGAATAAAAGAAAGCCATCAGTATGATCTATTCTGAGTGTACTCTTTTATATTACGGTTTTGGGGGTAAAATCCAAATGTATTTGTTTGTAATGTAAAGCTGTATAGAAAAGTACAATAAAAAAAAGCATTGAATGTTCAACAGAGGATTCAAAGCGTTATTTGTTATTATATGTCTCAATAATAATGCCTTGATGCAATCTGGCATAGGTCATGCAATTTAATTTACCATATCTTATTCAAGCAATCACACACTGATTTTGCTTTTATCGGTCAAAAGGGTCAATCTATTAAATATTCTTTTGTGTAAGGTAAAGTACATTACATGGAGGCTATATTTTCTATTCATACAGCAGCTGTACATCACTGTATGTGCTTATATTGATTCATGGCTTACTATTATTGTGAAATAAGCACATTCAAACTAAATTATTTTTTCAATAAATCAACGATTAACATTTGCTAATTGGACGAGTTGTATAGGAGTTGAAACGTAGGCACCTACTGTATTTTTTTATATTTCAACCTCTGGGGACCATGAATGTCTGTAGAAAATGTTATTTGAATCCTTCTAATAGTTGTTGAGATGTTTCAGTCTGAAAGTGGTGAATCGACCGACCAACAGACTGACATTGCCATCCCTAGAGGCATGCTGCTAACATGGTTAAAAATCCACACGGTTATTTAATTGATGCAAAAGAACAAACCTCCAGCTATGTATAACAGAATACAGAGACAGATGTATGGGATGTATGCAAAAATAATTACGGTCATAAGCATTCACCTCAGTGTAGCTTGCTTTCCATTGAAGACCTTTGATTGCTGTGTTTCATTCAGATTTCTGTGGCTGACCTTCTCTGAGTCCTGAATGCCTCTTCAGTTCGGCTGTATAAGACTGAATCAGTTGGCTATTACAGCCTCAGAGTCTCTACATTGTTTGGCAAAGAAATAAATCATTCAGCATCGTGCTGATGGCAGCGCTCTTAGATCAAAATGTTAAAAAGTCATCAGAGAGATACACCTGACCAAATGAGGCTTTTTTGCAATCTCTAAACACATTTACCAAGCTGATTTATTCAGTGAGCAGACTGAACCTTTGTTTTCTCAATGCATGTGAATCTCAATATACCGACTGAAGAAAAGAGTGTGAGCAGAGAAATAGACTATTCAGCTGAGGTTACATTTCTTAAATTTCTTTTTGCTTGGTCAAATGTTTTTTTTTTCAAGTGTTTTTGTTTTCTTAACAATACTGTCTTTACAGATCTCTTTATTTGGCCAAATGCAGCAGCTATGAACATGCAAGGAAAAGCTGTATACCACCTATATTGCAATACAAGCACTGTGTCATATACGTGGAGCACTCTCTATTTTACTAACCATGGTATGGTGTGCCTCATATTATTGTAAAAACAAAATGAAAACTACATTACCCTGATAGGTGTAATTATGCTGGTGAGAGGTACTGTTGATCTAGCTGGGGAAATTATCTTTTGATAGTGATATCTGATGTACAACGGTTACATCAGCACCTTGTAATTTCCACCTAATTTCATTTTTCTTCAATATGTGCTCATTAACTCACAATTCACTGTCCCACATCATCTAATCTTCATGTTGATCGATGGCCCAAGCTTTTGCTGGACAGGTCAAATGAGTGACGTTGGCGTCAGCGTGTATGGTAACTGATCCCGTTGTTTTAGAGAGGAATATTAACATGACCCTCATAGAAATGGCCTCGGGGCATGGGTAATCTAATTTAGCTTGAGTAATGTTGCCTGTCATTAGCAGATGAATACAGTCGGGTCCCTCTGAAGGCTGTGCAATCTATTCTGTTATGGGTAAAATTAGCCACCAGTTAAGGCGGTTTTTCATCCTGGAATAAAAATTCTGACAGGGAAGCTGGCAGCTGTAATTGAAGTTAATCACTGCTGAGTTTAGATGTGTCAATCCTGATTTCAGCAGAAGTGATTTTGTATGTTTCTGACATTGCTCTAACTGTTCAGGTACTGAAAAGCTTCCGGTGATGTTTTTCTGGTAATGTAGTCAGAGACTCTTGCCAGATGCTGTCATCTGTTTCTGTATTTCTCATCCCTGCTCGCTTGATAGGAGGTGATCCCTCCAGTAGGAGTCACTTGTATCGTTGATGAGGTGTCACCGCAGTCGTCCACACTGCTGGCTGTTGCTTGGAGACCCTGCAGCTGTGAGGTGTTTGGTTTCTCCATTGTCACCAGGGGAGTGTGAGCATATGAAGCAGGTCAGAGGGTCACCCAGAAAGACAGGCTGCGCCGAAAGACACTATCATTACACACTTAGACAAGCGGTTGCTCTCACAGCCTTCTCCTCTGGGACAAATAAAGGCAGGTTTGCCACAAATGCTTCCAGGTGGAACGTGATAATGAACACAACTGTCTCTCATCTCCTCTCTTTTTAAGCTAGCGAGTGAGATGATTTATCTTTGATAATCATTTTCCGGGTTCAGTTAGGTACTGATGGTGTTTACAGAAAGCACTTTGGCTCTGTCAGTCATTTTCTAAAAAGTGTGCGACATCAGATTTGCTGTGGTGTTTCTGTCCAGCTCTCTTTTTTATACACACAGACATTAACACATATTTTATATAATTGGGGTATGCAATATACAAACAAACAGACTTTCTCTGTCTCTGTTTTACGCTCTTACACAAACACACACAAACACACACACACACACACAAATACAAATGATTCTCTCGAAACACTTTCCCTTTACCTCTTGCCCTTTCAACGTTTTGCCATATATGGCGATTTTCCATACTGCTCGACTCGCCTCGACTCTACTCGCCTTTTTTGTTTATCCATTACGAAAAAAAGTCCCTGGTACCTGCTAATGGGTACTTTTCTATAGTATCACCTCCGTCCAGGTTCCAAGCGAGCTGAGCCGATACCAAAAGGTGACGTGAAAACCTGCAGACTACTGATTGGTCAGAGAGAATCGTCACTAATCACTGCGTCATCATTGCTAGCGACAGACGGGAGTGTCCTGAACAAAGCCGCCATTTTTAAATAGTTAAGCCAGCGGTGTGTTTTTTTGCTGCCTCCAGCTTCTTTTGAAACAAAATTTGTCTTCTGGCTGTTGCAACAGCCGCATGGCGAGAGTCAAAAACATTGACGTTCTGTGTGTGTGTGTGTGTGTGTCGCGTTAGGTCACGGCAGTTTCCTGCGGCGTCGCTATGATGACCAGCAACGCTCGCCTCACGCATGAGGCGGTACTAAGTCTGCAATGGAAAATGGAGGACGGGGCGCCGCGGACAAGTCGAGTAGAGTCGAGCAGGTAGCATGTAATGGAAAAACGCCATTAGAGTGTTAAAAACCTAGAACTGTGTGAGGGTTGTCAGGGCTGAAAATGGGCCAGAGTCCTGTCTAAAGTGGGGCACAGCAGTTTTTAAAAAGCATGCCCATTACCCAAGTATTTCATAGGGAAAAAGGTTGATTGTGCCTTTAAGATGTATCAGGTTTTTTTCAATATGTGATGTCATTTTCTTAGAAAAAGCCTCCAAAAGCATTTGTGTGCCGAATCCAATTATTATCTCAATACATCGTCAAACATAAAAATGAAAGTCTTTGAAGATTTGGTTTAAAAAAAGGAGACATACAGCAGCATGTCACAGCCACGTTTAGGATTTTCCAATTCATTAAACAAGAATATATAAAGTATAAATCGAGAACTCACTTTATTTTGACTTTATAAACTGAACTTCAAATATAAGAGATCCTATGCCGAAGCTCTTTTTTCTGTCTTTCTGAATCTGGATCAGCTGCTGGCTACAGGTGGGACCCCTGTCTCAAGCCTTAACTGCTGATTGGCTGGTTAAGTAGATCAGCTCCTTTAGATGACAACTAATAAATGAAATCTCTCCCCCAGGAGTCCCCTGGCACACAGCGCCTGAGACAATTGAGCCGGATTGGACTGAATAAGAATATGAATGACAGAGAATGGTTCAGATAAATGGTAGATTGATAACATCAGTATTTGGTATTGTGATTAAATATTGAATAGCACTGTCAACACTTGCCGGAAGTTTTCATTAGATGTTGTAGTTAGAAGTGCACAACTGGAATGGTAACGATCAGTAGACTGTGCCTAAACTTTAAATGAAAGTGTCTAATCCTGACCTGGACTCTTGTCAACACCAGAATGGTCGAGCGATGGGTGTTAGCAGTACCTCTTCATCTCGTTGCTGAATGGCCTTAGCTCACCAAAGGCAACTTGGGAGGGAGAGGAAGCGAGGAGAGAGGTAGAAACTAGGGCACTGTTATCTGGCCCCCTTTCATTAACCACCAGGCACAAGGCAGAGAAAGAGAAAGAATGAGCTGTGGACAGGAGGGTTGAAGCTGTAGACAAGACGGTGGAACATCTGGAGTCAACACCGGACGTCAAGCAACCGAAGACAAACAGGACAACCTTGTCTGTCATAGGCAGTCTTTACGATCACACACACACACACACACACTCACATATACACACACACACACACATACACGCTAGCATTTTACTTCATCGTGTCAAACACGCATCAACACGCGTGCAAACACGGGCACGTGCACACACACACAACTTTGCACACACATCGAGCAGCAACATGTTTGAGGAGCAGGCGACTAAGGTCAAGATCACATCCGTGGTGATTGTGGTGGGCATGTCGTCGATGCTGGCGGCGGTGGTGACTGACCACTGGGCCGTGCTCAGCCCCCGGGTAGAGAAGCTCAACGCTACCTGCGAGGCGGCCCACTTTGGCCTCTGGAGGCTCTGCAAGAAAAGTATCTTCATTGTGGAGGAGGACCCTCAGGGCAAAGGCTGCGGCCCCATCAGCTTACCTGGAGGTACGGAGTATTTTGTTCTTACTGTTGGTAAATGAAAACCTGCTGTTTGATGACTTTTTTGTTGTTGTGCTAAGTGTTGAGGTTAACATTTTACAATATATTCTGACTTAGAGGTAAAATGAGATTTATATTTGTTATCAAAGTGAATTTGTTGTGTTGGTGCTGACTGCTGAGCTCACCTGGCTTTAAATAATCCTGGATGTATTGTCAGGGCTAGGAGTTTTTCTTTTGCTAGATTTAGAAACACGGAGAAAGAAAAAGACTTGGTGGAAAGTGGATTGGAGCTGGATGATACATATTTATACTGCAGTTTTGCTTTATGTATCTGTGTAAACATACAAGTCAAAGAAGACAAAAAAAACAATAGAAAAAATTGACTTAACAGCTGAATATGGTGGTTTCTCTGCTTGCTTTCATATACTCACTTGTATCACAGTTAGAATTAAGCCTCGACTTTGACATATGTGGATTTCAGCTATGCAGTACTGGTGTTTTGCCATCACTTCACAATTTTCAACAGTCCCTGTACATGTATATCCAGGATCAGACAATGCAAACAGTATTTACCCCTACAAAATGTATTTCGAGGAAAGGATTCAGTGGAAGTCAAGAGGGAACAGAGAGGGTTGCAGTCTGAGGTTGAAGTGTCTGTACATAAGAGCAATTGTGCTCAGCCTTTTCTACCACCCTGTGTTTCAGTCCAAACACGTGTTCATGTGTGTAACAGTTCTATAGCCAGCTTCTTACTGAAACCATCATTGTCTTCCACAAAGGATGTCTCTGAACAGACTTCAGAATTCAGCACAGTCGAACAGCTGAAGTCAAGTGTGTGATGGAAGAGCATCACTGTTGTACTTCACAGTTAACATGACAAAAACATGAATCTGTTCTGTCTGGGCTGATAGACTCTCCATGGGAGAGATGAGAAATGAAAATGAATGAAATTCACGTTACCTCACAGGAAGTGTTACAGCATACTTTCCGACTCAATATACATGCTATTTAACTTCAACATCTCTTGTCTGGCTCCCAGTGTCACCGCAGATCTGAGATTGGCTTTGATCAAACCAGATGCAAGATTGTCTAGAGAGCAGTTTTAGGGAATGCACCTAATTCAAGCAGTATTTTCTGATGCCACTGATAAACCTTAGTTTGATCAATGTTTAAATGTACCCATTGGCAAACTCTTACCTAATGGAAGTGAACATTACAGTAAAAAAACAAAAAATAAGTCAAAAGCATTCTTTCTGGTATTCAAAGATATGCTTCACCAAAATAGCCTTGTAGCTTTAATTACAAGCCCTGTTTGAACAGAGCCAGCGCTGGGATAAAGAGCGTCTAGCTGGCCTATGGCTGTGTGCGCGTGCCTTGCAGCCTAACAGAGAAATTTCACTCTGACTCTATCATTGACTTAGCCTCCGACTCCAGCACCTCAGGATCAGTACAGGCCTTAATGAAGTGTGGCTTTCACTCCAGCTCACGAGTTAGAGTACACCTGGGAGACTCGGGAGGGAGGAAGGGGATTGGGAAAGAAAACACAAGTCTCCGTGGGCGGATGGAGGCAGGGATGCCTCTGTTGGCGGGGAAAGTGGGATACATTTTATTTTTTACTTTTATAGTATGCATTGAGAGTGGGGGGCTTTCAAGTGAGGGCAGGTAAACAGAGTATGTGACAGACAAGAAATGTGACACACTGAGGGCCTCCAGAACACCTTCTTGGTGTAAAATGGAGATATATCTGTCAAGAGCTGTAGTTGGAGATTTTCCCCCATTGACAAGTCGCCCCCACAACCTGACAGCAGCATTTAAACAGTATCAGAATATCTGTGTGCGGAATCCCAACTGCTTCTGCGATACTCAACACAATCTGGAATGGGTAGGAATCACAAGAGAGAAGCCATCTGACAGACTAAACTTGTCGGCGACTCACCTGTCTTGCTTCCAGCAGCGAAGGGAGTTCAGCCCTCAGTCGGCTGCCACCTGCTGAGGGCTGTTTTAATAGAGACCCTCTTGGTTTACATTCCCACAACCACAGAGGTGTTTCTAAACTATGCTTACGAGGGAAAATGAGTCATTCTCTCATATTACCTGAAAAAGGTCTAGGGATTTGGTGCGTGGCTCCACAGCTCTGCCATTTGCTCCCACGTCAGGCTCAAGAGTTTGTGTTATACAAGCCCCTCTGTCCCCATTTGTGGCCCAGGTGCTGTAAGAAATGGATCTGCGAGTGTGGTTGTGTGTCCCTAATCCTAGTCCTCTATGTCTTTGTATGTAACATGTGGATGACCTTGGGTGAGATGCTGATTGGCCAGTTACCACCTTCAGAAAGTGAGTTTCAGTGACCATCTGATTGTCCTTCTCCAGTGGCCAAGAAAAGGCGTCTACAGGTTTTTTCTCAACAGGTGCTTTTTCTATCCGCCACCCAGTTCAATCTGGTTGATGTAGTTTGACAGCAGAGAGTACCACATAGAAAAACTGAAGGCCTGGCTGGATTCATATTTTGAGTGCAATTTCACATGTACAAAGTGTTTCACATGTGATAAATTCACAGGTGTTTTTAAGGGAGTCAGTGTTTGCACTTAACAAGCCAGCCAACCTCTGGCAACACCGTTACACATTAACACACCTCATAACGAGGTCTGCAACGCGGAGTAGTATTGACTGTTTCCATTGATTTTATAATGCAGTATTAAACTTAAAATACCATTGGGTACTTATGAACAAATATTACAATAATTTTGTCTCAACATTTTGTGCAAAATACACTCAACAATTGCATAACCAGCCACTGAGTTTTGAGCCTAATGGAGTAGCAAACAACACAACACCAGCCGTGTTGGGCAAGTTACTTCCAAAATGTAACACATTATAGATTACTAGTTACTGTCATTTGAGAGTAATTAGTTATATTACAATATTACTGTCTCTGAATTGTAATGCGTTACACTACTTTTGCATTACTTTTGAGTTGCTTTCACCAAAATGACAGCGGAAGTTTGATTTGGCAGCTAGCTTGTGAATTTCACCACCGGATCAATAAAGTCTCCTCTTTATCCACTTTAATACATCATAGATTATTCATAATATTTTGTATAATTAATATGAATAGGCAAAGTAACTAAAGCTATAAAAGGTGTGTGTCGTAGTGTTTAGCACATAAGCACAATGAGCACAAAAAATACCTGAGTTGTTCGTGAGTGCACCATAACAGATTACATCCGTGATGAACAGTATACCCAAGCAGGCGGTGATTGGACCTAATAACACACATTTGCATTTTCCTAAACGGGGGGGGGAGTTAGTCGTCAAGAGGCGCGTACACAAACACCTTTTCATGTAGGCACAATTACACTGCTTTTGTGAAAGGGTTGCATAACAACGGCAGCGAAGCATTGAACCGAAATGACTTTTGAAATGAACTTCCCACAAATGACGCATGACAGCTCGAGTGCTGTAAAAATCAAACAAACCCTTTGTGGATCGCATCATGCTGCTCGGATTGGAAATAAAGAGCGTAAATGATGCTTTTGTGTGCAAGCGTGTGTTCCTACACATATGTGTGCAAAGAAGAAGGAGAGGAGTTTATCATTAGATGTGTCTTAAAGCTTCCAAGAGGTCAACTTTTCTAGTCCTAGGGAAAGAGATTGCCACCCGTGCACTTACACCTTCAAATAAAACATCCTTCTCCTCTGCTTTTGTCAGTGACACAATGCTGGTGCCCCCAATTCATACCCTCAAAAGCATTCTTGTCACCTTGAGCCACCATTTTCACTTTCTAGACGCCCAATAATTTTCCTGTCTAGTCTGCCAGCTTCGGGTGCAGAGCCAAAACTGCGGAGGTGTGGCAACAAGTTTCAGGTTCAAAATTTCTATCACTCCCATTTCAGATATATAAAAGGAAATACATATTCAGACATACCATCACTAACAGAATGAGATGTAGTTTGTGTTGACTATTAGGATGACATACAAACTTTAATGTTTTGAATTTCACAATAAAGGTCAGGCCACACACGCACACACACACACACACATACAAACACACACCACACACACACACACACACACACACACACACACTCATACATGCATATACTTACAAGGGCCGTGAGGACTCTTCTGTGCTGCTGTGTCCCAGATATCAGAGCTCCTAGTGGAATAGCCATTCAAACCACCACCACCCATCCTTTTCACATTGACCCAGAATTAGTCCGTCATTCTGCGTGGCTATAAAAGGACAGCCCCCCTATCCCCCCCATCTCCTAAAATAACATTTTCTGTAACACTCCTGCAAAAGATATAGAAGCTATTTTCAAGACCAAATGTGAATTGTCATAGTTAAAAACCAACAGTAAAACAAAAAGGAAAACCACATCACTACTAAACTTAAAGAGGAATGAAAGACAGAGTTGAGGTGAAAGATAGAGACAGGTTTACTGTAATAACAGGGGAAAGGAAGGCAAGGGTAAAGGAGAAGCTGCATATCAAAGAGAGGAAGGTGGTAGCAGAGTTTAGTGGAACGAGGCAAAGCTAAAATGACAAGCGATGCCTCGCTCTAATCACTCTCACCCACTGGAACTAAATCTCCCCATTAGCATGACTGCAAGGTCAATGATACACATCCAGATGTCCTCCCCCTCAGTAAATGTTCACCATCTAAAGATGTTGGCAGTGTGTTTTACTTTCATTACAAAATGTGGGTAGTTGCACTTGTTTGTTTTTTAGCAAACAGTAACAGTAAAGTCAACCAGTATAATGTGTCATAGTTATGGAAACTGGCAACAAAAGTTAAAGTTTTCCAACTTTTTGGCCTAGCGTACTGAGGCTGCCAGTGACAAGAAAGTAGCAAAGTGGTTAAATGATTTGGATGAATCACACCTGAGAAACTGCTCTTCCTTTCTTATATCTGTTTTAGCACCAAGATAAAGTACTGAAGTAAGAAGAGATGTGTTCCCTTGACTGCCCATTTTGAAGAAGTTTTAAGCTTTTCCTGTCATTGGGTTGATTTTTGGTTTATGAGTTTGGAACCATATTTGCTGTCTGTGTTATAAAAGCTATTTTTTTATGGAATGACTCAAAATGGCAAAATCACATAAACACAAATCACATATTGTAATACTAGAACAGTTTTGCCAATGTAGCTGATGACATGGTTGGATAACATTTAGCAAAATCACCATCACAACACATTTAGCCCATATCATAGCAACCGTAACTAGGAATTGCAGCTCTGTCGAGCTTTGGATTTCTCGATTATTACTCATAAATTATTATTGTAAACTGCATAAGTGCCATGCTAGAATGAAAAGCTTGACAGGCGTAGCGACGGTAATTAAGTGGGAGGTGGGGCTTAACAAGAGTTAATTACTCAACTTAAAAAAATCAGTCACTATCCTAACTTTCATTTTCTTTCTTGTCCTTCTTAATTCACCAGGATCACGCAGAAAACAAGAGGCTCAGGCTTTTGAAGCTTCCTTTGTATAAACCAAAGGTCTTTTTCTCTTGTATTTATGTAGTGAAGAGATAATCTTATATCTACGCCCAAACACATATTAGTTTAGATTAGTTTAGCCTCAGAGGTAAAGACAGCGAATGAGAGAAGACTAATTACAATAATATATTTGCAGATCCACGCTGCTCCGATTCTCCCCAGCCTGTCCATCCCCTCACACACACACACACACACACACAAACACCCACACACGCACATGCCACATGCACACACTCCTCTTGATATGCCTTTACATTGGTAAATAGATAGGACTAGCCAAGACCAGCAGCAGCCTGTTGCTAGGTTACGTCTTTAATGATTTTTTTTTCATCCTGGGTAACATCCTGGGTAACAGTGCCTCGGTTGCCTGGTACACACACACACACACACACACACACACACACACACACACACACACACACACACACACACACACACACACACACACAAACACACACATACACACACACACACACACACACGCAGACACAGACACAGACACACACATGCATACACACAAATTGTCCATCTCTGTGTAGACAGAGAGAGCACCTGTCTGCTTTATGGGTTTAATCTCAGCAAGAAAGGATGGTGAGAGGAAATAGGGAACACTGACTTGGCCTTTACGTCCACTCCACCCCTCCCTCTCACAGCCCAGCTGCCCTTAGAGAGAGCCAATAGATAGATGGATGTGTGGGCAATGACAGCACCCAGGAATCGTTTTCCTATATGTTGAAGATTGTGGTCGAGAGTTTGGGCAACCAAAGTGCAGAAATGTGTCATTCCTGTGTACACTGCACACACAGCCAACATGGTGAACAGTGAAGGATTTGAGTGTATGACTTTTTTATTTTAGGATAACAGCAAGTCACACTAACACTTCTGTGATTTGGGGGGGCGGAGTGGAGCGTGCATCGGATGAAACAGCCAAAGAGGAATGCGCTGCAACAGTTGCGCATGTTGATTCTTTACCGATCTAAAATAATTTACAATGGCAAGTACAACTGTGTGTTTCCTTAATGTGTTTTGTTTGTTTGTGTGTGTGTGTGTGTGTGTGTGTGTATGTGTGTGTGTGTGTGTGTGTGTGTGTGTGTGTGTTAGCTTTTTTAATGGGATCCATTGAGAGATTTCTCGTTTACATTGATTGATATTGCAGGCACACAGCTACATACAACCTGAGCCACATGCTCTCTTCCCCTTTTGTTTCTCTCTCTCTCTCTCTCTCTCTCTCTCTCTCTCTCTCTTCTCTCTTTTTTTTCATCTCTCTTTTTTTTTTTTTTTTTTTTTTTCCTCTCTCTCACCACGTTCCTTTCCTGTCTACTCTGCAGCACAAAACTGTTCCTACTTCAAACACTTCACCTCGGGGGAAGAAGCTGAAGTTTTTGAAGTGAAGACCCAGAAAGGTGGGTGCCTCCTCACTGCCACTCAGAATACATGTTTTTTTTTTCAGTCACAACTTTCTGTGTAAATACATGTGTACAGTGAATCAGGGAACCCAGCATTTTCTATGTGGATATATGCTCAGATATCAAATGTGTCACATACAGTATAAGACCCCTAATATACGCAGATACTACAACTCGGTCTCCTACACATTCCTTTAATGTGTAATAGCATTTCTGTTTTGTAGGAAATGTTGATGCAGCCTGGGTTTTTCTTTTTCAATATAATGAGGAAACGTTTGAACCCAAACTCATTTACATGCACACCATCCTTTATTTTTTTTAAAGAAAACATATTTTTAGGGAAACAGCTCCTCTACTTCCTTATGTTTGCTAGCCAACCCTTTCAGCTTTTGACTATAGACGAACACAGGGAAGCATGTCTTGGGGAACACAGTTTGTTACTCATAACGGCAGGCAATTACAGATCATTGTCAAAGTTGTAGATAAATTGCAGTTATGTCTTGGTGAAGAGACATATAGACACATGTTGAAAATTATATATACAGAGTTCTTATATGGTCCATGGTCGTCAGGATTGCACATTCAATGTGTGGCCTAAGATACAAATTATTATGGAAACGTATTCCTTTACATTAATTTAATAGTCACTTTTTTAAACTGTAACTACATATATAAACACAACATGGTGTGAAGATATAAGAAGAGCATTGGTTGAGTGCATTTTAAACAGGTATTAAGAAAATCTTTACTTAGAGAATAAATGAATTACAAATGTAAATGTGAGAATCAAAAGCAGGTGCAAAACATTATGTAAAAGATGAAAGAATAAAATTAACAGTGTCAAAGGGGTATAGAGCTTTATTGTACCAGCAGAGAGTATTACATATAATAAAATACAAGAAATAAACGATTAAATTTGGGCAGCCTGAAAATCTGATGGACGTGACACAAAAAAATTGGCCAGTGGTTGAGCAAAAACATGCACATGTGAAATGCATAAAACAACTGACGTGTGTACTCATACAGAGCAACAGTCCTCAAACAGACAGCTGACCTTCACTGGAGAGATTAAGTGTAAGGTTATTTTACACTCAGTGTTACTCCACAGTCAGGGTGCTGAAATGGAAAAGGATGCTCCAAGGATCATTTCCATCACAGTTGGAGTGTTATACAGAATGAAAGACTAGATTATCTTCATTTGAAAGCAGATAGGAGAGCAGGCAGGCCGGCAGGGAGAGAGAGAGAGAGAGAGAGAGAGAAGAGAGAGAGAGAGAGAGAGAGAGAGATGCTCTAATCATCTTGTTATAAGCCTGCAGCATCTTATCTGACATTATTGCCAGTTTGAATAGTTGTTTTTAAAGTGAGGTAAATTTAAAGGCTAATTGTCTGTGTCATAACTCGCATGAGTGTAATATTGAAACAATTATTATGTAATCGAGACTGCAACCTCACCTTCTGCTCCCACACCACTCTCTCAATACATTATTGCTACCACTTTGCTGTCTCTCTTTCCTCCATCTCTTACTCACTCTTGCCGCCTCACTGTTTTTCTTTGTGTGTCATATCTCTTCCTTTTTGTTTCCTTTTACTGTCTCAGAGTACAATATTTCAGCAGCAGCCATCACCATCTTCAGTCTGTTCCTCTTGGTCCTGGGCACCCTCTGTGTCATCTTCTCTTTCGGGAAGGGACGGGACTACCTGCTTCGGCCTGCTGGGATGTTCTTCGGCTTTGCAGGTCAGACGTGGCAAATAGTGTGAATCACAAAACAGGCTCTGTCTGCTACTCTTGTCTCTTGCGTTACAGCTGAAGTGAGGTGTGTCAGTGTCATCGTGCACACCTTTTCTTTTGGCAATGGATATTATTTAGGCTGCTAATTAAAACGAGTTGACACAGATTTTCTAAATCATTTGGAGGTGGCAATAAGGGCTGAGAGTTGATGTAGCTTTTATAACAGCATTTGATTAAACAGTAATGACAACAAAATGACCATGAATGCATGCTTTTACAATCATAGCAACCAATTCTTTCTATTTTGTCATGCAGGCCTTTGCATCGTCATTTCTGTCGAGGTAATGCGCCAGTCTGTCAAGCGCATGATCGCCAGTGATGAGACCATCTGGATTGAATACTACTACTCCTGGTCCTTTACCTGCGCCTGTGCTGCCTTCACCCTGCTCATCCTCAGTGGAGTGGCCCTGCTCCTCATCTCCATGCCCCGCATGCCACGTAACCCCTGGGAGACCTGCATGGACGCTGAGCCTGACACCTTAGATTAGCCACAGGTTATGCAATGTCTGAAAGCCTGGTTAAAATGACAAACAATACAAGTGGTTTTGCATCATTTGCCCTTTAAATACATATCCTATCCCACATAAACTAACATTATCAGTTTTTTTTACAAGGCCAATGTTGTGACAACATACCTCATAAATGCAGATGTTGGAGCTTTCCACAAGCACCTGAACACACCCACACACCAACTGGGCCCTGCTTGTAACTGCATTGCCATGTGACAAAAAAGTACCATTAATGATAAACAAAACAACTAAATGTGCATCATAGAATGCCTGTTTGAAGCAAGGTATTTAATTTTTTATTTTTTGCTAATTGATTTTCATTCACTCTGCACTAAAATTAACTGCAACCAGTGGATGACTGGATGTCAAGAAATGATCAATCTAGAGATGTATTGTCTACTTTGGAAACAATTTGTAGCAAAACATGCAAACACACCTGAATCACGCTTTAAAGGTATTATGGAGGATTTTCTTTTTCCGGGTGGATCATCAAGACTATTGGTCCTCCTAGTTGTCAATCATTCTGGTGATATGTTTACGTAAGGCCGTCGTACGTGCTCGTCCCTAGGTAGTTTTCGCTTTCTGCTTATGCGCACTTTCAGGTGTATATGTGTGGTGAGCATAGGTAGTGAGCTACGGTTTCAGCCATTCATTGAAGCTCGCCGTTCTCACCGTGTTTTTTCAAAATGTCTGAGGGTCGCAAGAGAAAAAGTGTCTAGGAATTGTATGACAAGAAGAGAAAGGCCTCTGAAGAAAGAAACAAGACCGTAGTGTTTTTGGGAGAATATTTTACACGCTGGCGTGTGCGCTAAAAGCACAGGTTGGGCTTCCCACTGATGCCTCAGTCGCGAAGTTTCTACTCAACAGGTAACGTTTGGCATGCTATTTGGAGAAATCCATTTAAAATCACTGCTAGTCAAAGTTGATGTAAGCTATGATTAGCGATGCTAGCCCTGGCACAAGTCACGCACCGCGCAGACACGGTAAACATCTCCATTTGTGAAAAAGTGTAAATCTTCTTTGGGAAAGTAGGCTTGTATGAGCCATGCCGACAGCAACTTGTAAACAGTGCACTCTTGTGCACACGTTTAATAGGTGTTCCCTCTCGGGAGCAGGTAGAGTGTTGCGCATGTGCATTTTTTCAAAAAGTGGAGAGGGCGGTTCTTTTCTAAAATTCGGGATAATCCTCCACTATACCTTTAAGGTGTGACTAGACCTGGGTCATAGACTTGTAAAGTGCCAAGTTTCACAAAACAAAGAATGCCTATAGTGCTGGAAAAATATGTTTAAACATATAATGTAAAATTACTTATGGTCATTAGTGGCTAACCTGACAACATCTGAACAGTCCAACTGCAGTTATTGTAATCCTACTGTGTCTGTCACTCTAATGAAAGTAAAATGACTTTAGGACAACAAGCAGACTAGACCAGGCAAGATTGGACTAAAATTGTACCACACTTAACCAGATAAAAATGGTGAACCATTGCACTGTTACACTTTGTGTAAAGTGAAGAAGTTAGTCGTTAAAATGGGTTACTGTCACTGCAGCCCCTCTTTTCTCCAAGGACTTTCTAGAATCTATCTAGGCCATTGATTGTCTAGAGTGAAACCACTTGCCTGATACTCCCTTCTTGACATCAGTCATTTATTTCAGGTCAGTGTTCAGCCCCTCAGTCTCTGGTGACTTAAGTCCAGGACTTCTAATCAATACTATTGTCTATAGTATTGGCTGAACCTCAGGCTTATGCTTCATGTGTTAGCAAATGTCCTCTGCTTTAAGTGAGCGTTAAAAAAATAAAAATAGACACCAGAAATGTATACAGAAAAACCATTGTCCAGTCATAGTAAAATCAGCAACAGCTGTCATTTTGGCCAACGGTCGCCAGGTAGAAGCGAGAAACCTGCTTTTGTCGGAAATCAAGGACTGGACCATAGCTTCAAAAATTACTAAAACTTCGAGGCAAATCCAGTAAATCTGCAATTCTTTTTTAAATTGTAAACTGCATATGGAAAGGTTGACACTAAGGGGGGGGCATGGCTTATCAAAACTCACTTAAAACATTGCCACATAACTGTGGGTTGTGAAGGTTGTGAAGCATATCTTCACATAAAATATATCATATTTAATCCAAAAAGAATATCTTTAAAATGTATTTAAAAAAAAAATTTTAGTAGCACTTATTTTTTTTATTTGTTAAATTGTGTTATTTTTCTTTTGGGGTCAAAAATATTTAGGATAAGTATGACACAGATTACTTTAATTTAAGCATTGCCTATAATTGTAAAATGGTACCTTAAAGCTTGAAGATGTTTCTGTAGACAACTATATTTTTGCTGTCTGCTTCAGATGGACAGACTTGTTTTTTAAAGTTTTATTTATTTTTATGTTCAAGTCATTCGGTAGATGACCTTTTCGATTCTACTATAGTACAATCAATACAAAACACACAAATCAGATTTCACCTGACAGAAGTAATTTTTATTTGACTCTTTGTCCCTGCTTGGTTTCACACAAGGGTTGTATATTGTTAGCAAATCAGCCATCTAAGTCTAACGTTAATTTGACTCACTCTGGCCCCGAAGTGTTTCAGCTGGAGCAGGTGCAGTAAAACGACAGTTCCCTTAATCACGCTGTTTCACAGAGGAACACAAGAAGAAATGATTACATTTAGCTCTGAGGTCCTTCTGTGAGGAACATTTCCATTTTTCTTACTGCAATAACAAAGGCTAATGAGTCATTGTACAGGTTTCTATTTTAGAAAACTGAAACAATACCTGTTTTATTTTTCATTTTATTGACTTTTTTATATAAATCACATGAATCCTGCCATCACATTTAGCTGAACAGGACGCAGCTGCAATTCAAACGAAAATGAAAAATGAGAGATGTTTAATACAATATATACAATAAACCTGTAGTAGTTTCAGGACTCACCCAGAGTTTTGTATTTCTTGTGAACAATACACCTCATTTGTATTTCATTTTAGATTTGTAAGTGTTCTGAATATATATCCATGATAGTCTTTTTTTTTTTTCTTCAAATGAGCAAAAATAAAAATGGACCCCTAAAAAGGTCAATAATGCTGTTTGATGAAGGTATGACTTCTTGTGCACAGGTTTATGGGTTCATGGTTTTCTCAACCAATATGTATTGATGCATAATCATGTCAGTTCCCCTCTGCTTCCATTACTGTGGAAATTATTTTACTACACATAAAGCAGGGTTTCCACCATATGTTTTTATATGTGCACCTATAGATAGAGAGAGCCAATGGATGTACATTCATTCAGGAAATAAAAATGGCATTTCAAGTCTTTTCTTTACAGAAAATTCAACTATTCTTGTGTCATTGCTCACACATTCACAGAGTCGCTTAGGTCCAGGAATCTTTTGAATTGAGGGACAAACCTATGGGAGACCTTAAACACTGCAGGTCAGGGCTTTTCAAGAGCAGATGTATTAGATGCACAAAGGTCCCTAAATGATTCATGAGCCCTTTTCCTTAGAGCAATGAGCGCAGCATGAGCAGAGCATACACTATTTACTCTCTGCCGCCTACACTGGCTTTGGAATTCCCTCTTGGTTTTGTTTTATATTGTTTGCTCAAACACAATCCCAGTTTCCATACCGTACATGTGAGAAACAATGTGTTTAATATTATGCTAATTAAAATAACACGCACAAAAATGTTGTGCCTTTGGATCACACATTTGTTGTGCCTTTTATTAACTTGTGCATAGTCCAAGGCTAGAGCACAATAGATTGTATATATGGAAATTTGCAGTGGATAGATGTAATGCCGGAGGCTTGCTGATGATTTTAAGTTAAGGTTGACTGTATTCATTAACCTGGAAAGCCATGATTTAAACTTTGTCCACAGGCGAATGTGCGTGCATAAATACTGTCAACTTGCTTAGCAGACCAATAAATAGACAAATAAATAACCCATTAGAAATTAACCTAAATCTACAGCATCGTGTAAAAAACAAAACCACACAGCCCATGTGTGCTACACCCTCACACTCATCTCTTATTCACAGAAAAATATGTATAGCCTATAGGTATGTGTGCATACATACACACCAGTTTAAAACAATATTATTTATCACATTAGATTAGATAACAATTTGCATTATATATCACATCCCTGTAGGGAAAGTGAGTATAATGAGTAAAATATAAGGTTGCAAAAATAAAAAAATATATATAACATTAAACATCATTTTCATCTACGCATGTAGATGTGAGTTATGGAAATCACTTTGGTTTGTCTATTTGTCCCCTATTTTTAGTATCGTAGATAAAAATGTGCACCTGATGAGTTCTGAATGCTACTAAGAAGAAGAAAATATTTTACTATGAATTAAAATCTTATCAGAAAGGCTTCTGGACGTGATGTGACCACGGTAGATGTAGTCTCAGAAATGTTTTGTCTCACCGTGTCACTTTTGTCGATGAGGAAAGCAGACTAACGTATCAGTCATCCGGTCCTCTGAGTCACTGCTATGAATGTAAAGCCATCAGTCCCTTTCCTGACCTCTGACTGAGAGCTGTCAAAGCGGTTACTATTCTCTACACACAGCAGGACAGTACACATATTTTCCATTCAGCGGTGTCTCTGAGAGCGTGAATGAGATGGCACAAAAAGGTTTAATATCACTGGGTTAAATTTCTTGCACGTCTGGCGGACAGAGAAGAAACAGACTATGAAATTGTGTGACGACAGCAACAGAGAGACACGTAAACACCCTGAAAAATTATATGGACACAAGCTGGCCACGGAGACCAACAGACAGAAGCAAACATGCTCCTCCAAAGAGCTACAAGCAAAGGAAACAATGAAAGGTACAGAATGACTCCAAGTGCAGTATTTTAACAAACTAACGTACAAACTAAAATGGCTCTGAGTGCTGCTGTTTTCTGTGGATCCATCCCAATACCTAATTTGCTAATTGCTTACTTTTATGTAACTTGTTGTAAGAACAGTGTGGGTAAGACAGACACTGATTTCCGTGTGTACTTTCCATTGTACAGCATCTTCATGATATTATTTCACAGATCATTTTTCATAGTATACTACTTTGTCATGTTCTTCTACTTTTTCTGGCCAAAAGGTCTTACTAAATTCAATCTGAGGAAAAAGTCACTGACACTCAAGTTAGCTGAAGTACTCCCCCCCTCAACTCACTTCTCTCTTTCTCCACTGTGCTTATCTAGGGCTGTATTTCTCTTTCCTTCAGTTAAACCTTCCTCTCTTTCCCTCGGACATTTAGCCAGTTTCTATCCTTCCTCATCATCATGTCACTGTTTCTCTATCTCTCTCTGGTACTTCGCATGCCCAATTGTCTCTGTTCAACCAGATTCTTTTTTTTGGCCTTTTCTTTCTTTGTCTCACATCATTGTTGTTTTCTGATCTTTCTATCTACTTTCTTCATCGCTTATCTCTTTGTGGCAATTTATTGCCTGGCAGCAGATTATGATGCCCCATCCTTCATTCATCCTTTTCACTCTTCTGAGTCTGCTTCAATCTTCTCCTCTTTTCTCCTCTAATTTTCCTCTGTTTCCTCTCCCGTCTTTGACACTTTCCTCTGCAGGCAGTGACAGTGAGTTCCTCTCCCCCTTCTTTTTATCAGCTTTTTCTTTCCTTCTCCCCCCTCCCCTCTCCCCCTCTCTATCTCTCTCTGCTCCAGTGCTCTCTCAAGCAGGCACTCTGCTGTCTAATGACTTGGATCGGTAGTGACTGTTGAGAGGAGATAGACCTGTAATAAGGCAATCCAACCCAGCAACGCACTACCAGTGTTTCATCTGTACCTAGCCCTGCACTCCTGGCCTGGAGGCAGAGGAGCTGACATAGCATGGATGTTGAGATGAAGGGTTGAGAGTACTTGACTAAATCACATATGTTTACTGGAAAGTTCAAGGGGTTTAAGTTGGTGTAAAATATACATTACAAAAACAAGAAGGTGTACATACAAATACTTCAACAAACACAAGCAAATGTATACACACACACACACACACACACACACTAACACACACACACAACACACACACACACACACACACACACACAACACACGCGCTTAGGTCCTGCTGCCACAGGCAACAAGAGTATTCAAAACTCGCACTGTTTTGTTTGTGAATTTTAAATCCAACTCTGTTTTTACAATCAATAGGGAGGGGAGGTGGACTAAAAGGTCAGGCAATAATTGCCCAAAAAACACAGACACACAAACGCGCAGGAAACAATTGATGAGCATGGAGGCGTTATTCAGTCCGGCCCTTGTGGAATAATAGAGTACAGCCATAATGGATTTTTTTTTTCATTATGTAAGAGAAGAGCGGAGACAGGAAGAAAAGAAATAAATAGGACACACACTGACAAAGCCAGCAACAGGTAATTAAAGAAAAAGTGTTTGTTAGGAGCAAACAGCTACTGTCATTTCTTGGTTTCCCCTTGTCTACGTTTCTTTTTCTTTAACTTTGTTGTTGTTGTACCTGTTGTCATTTAATTTCTTCTGAAGAAAATTACGCAATATTAGGTAAGAAATGAACAATACCGGGAGCCTTATATTAGTTTGCATATAAACCTTCTGATAATAAAAAAAAAACACGTTCTGACTGAGCAAACAGGTTTAAAATGAATGACATCATCAGAGAAAAACAAAACTGCCTAGTCTCATTATGTTCATCTTTTACTGTAATCAGGACTTTGCTATTTACTTCACTCCAGTTATCTAACTTCAAATACAGGGGATGATGCAGGAAGAGAAAAAAAGTGCGTAAGAGAAAAGCATTTTCATGAAAAAACTGAGAATAAGCCAGAATTAGTATGAGGACATTAAGTCCACCTGCACAAAGAAAAATAAAATTCTGAACTTGAGGTCTCATGCATTGTGCAATAGGAAAACATAACAGAAAAAATCTCTAGTCAGCAGCCAAGTTTCGTTTTGTTTTGATAGTCGAGGGGAGGGGGCTCAGCTCTTCACTGACTGTGCCATTTGAATAGGAAAAAGGAAAACAGGCTACATTCATGTAGTTCTTCTCTGCTCGTGTGCTAACTGAACCTTTGAATGACGCTTGCAGAACGACCATTTTTTCTCACTTGCTCAGTAAAAGCTCTCATCTCCAACATGCCCGGCTTGTGACTCACTCAGGGGGCAACGTGGGAGGAGAGCACATAAGTACAGCCAAAAGTTTTCTCAATCCTACCGTAATTTAATTTTTTGTCATTATGCAGTATATGCTTGCTTTTTATATGGATTTCATAGTCACCATGGTGACCGTGAGAGAGGGAGAGTGAAAGACGGAAGAGGCTGAGAGAGACACTGTTGTGTTGGGTGGAGAAAAGGACACACAGGCTTAAATGATGGCTTCTGTTTCCCTCAAGAGGTTTGAACTGTTAGAGTTGTCGGTGCCTGTGGGATTTTTTTTGAAGTAAAAGAGTAGGAGAGATACTTCGTCCCCCGACACACACACACACACACACACACACACATACACACACACACACACACACACAGATATTAACCACAGGTTTCCCCGCAAGACTAAACTCTCTTCAGGGTCAAACACAACACAGAGGTTTTCTGTGTCTTCAGCTGATCAGAGCTGTGTGTTGCTGGAGCTGACGCTGCTAGTCTCTTACATAATGCTCTGTACTGATTCAGCTTGACATGCTCCCCTCAAGTCCATCAGACGTCCCACAGTCTCCTCTAGTTCTGTGACCGGGCCATGGCAACCCTGACTAAAGGGCATTTCCTCCATTAAATGAGGAGCTGTTTCAGGGTTGACAGAAGTTGTTAGTTGCATGATATATCCAATTAAGAAAATGTGAATGGGATTGAAGCTGGATCACTATTCCATCATGTTGCTTTGTCCTTTGAAGTTGTCCACCCACGTGTGATCAATCACAGGCACTGTTTTTTTTTCTTTTAACTTTGTCTTGATTTGCATTAAGTTTGTGCGTCACAGCTATGAGTACTCTATGTGCCCAGCTCCTTTTCTTTTTTTCAAACATATATTTAATTCCATCTGTCTGCCTGCTTGTTTTTTAGGGTGTCATTCTGCTTTTTCTATTCTATTTTTTTTTACTTTCCACAATTTTAACTCCCTGTTATCAATGAAAAGACACAACAAAGACATTTTGTGATTTCAAATTTTGCCCGCAGGAAAATAACTGTGGAAATAAAATTGTCTTTCAATTTACAAGTTATGACAATTAAACAAAATGCACCAAACTGAAAAATTAAAGAGCTCTTAAAGTACATCCGATCCCTTACAGGCAGTTTGGATGGATTGAAATAAACTAACTGTATCTAAAGTAAGTTAAAACTAGCTGCACCTGGACCAGCTACAACAGTTAACTGTTACGTTTGTACTGATGCAATAATATTAGCAATTTAATAATAATAATAATAATAATAAAGTAATACATACAATATCATTTATCAGTAACAGGGGCCACATACTTTTACATTCACTAATACATTTTGCTGTTAATACTTACTTGTAATGGAGTATTTTTACATTATGGGTACTTTTAAGTAAAACTGCAAGTATAAGCTACTACAATTGCAATATACTTTCACATCTCAGAAATGCTTAAAATAATGTTTGAATCCTTGTTAGATCACTGTGACAAATTCAAAATGATTTGGATTGGTTTTATCTGCAAATGTTAATATATTTCAAGTATCTTCAAACATGGTTAAAATTATTCAGAAACAGCTGTTGCATGTCAACATTCTGCATCAGCTGTTTTTTTTGTTCTTTAGATCTCTGGGACTTTAGACTTAGGTCCAGTCAGGCCTAAACGTGTTCATTTCACACCTAAAGCCAGTGTTGTGCAGCACACTTACTCACTCTTTACTCTGTTTGCATGAAATGACCCAAAGTGCACTTTAAAAGATCAACTGAGACTGACAGAGAAACAGGCAGACATATAAACTATTACAGACACACACACATCCGATACATTTCTTAGCTGAGTCCAACAATCATCCACTCTCACAAAATCAAATTGAAGGGTTGTGTTGTGTCCTACTCTGGGAGAGGTCAAGCTGACATCCTGTGACAAATGAGACCTTTTCTATTCTGTGATGCTTTATTATTATATATGCTATCTCGTTTTTTGAAAGGTGATTCACAGAGACGTGAAAAAAAAACAGTTCTGTGCCATTTTTTCCACTGGAAAGAATTAGACAAATTATGAGCATGTTAATGAATAAACAGACACATGTCACAGACAGTGACAGTCACATTTGCTTGTGTGTGCGTGCGTGCGTGTTTTTTTTTTACTTTAAGCGTACCTGATTTCTGGTAATGAGAAGCAGTGGTTGTCTGTGCCTGAGCGTGAACAGCCATGGGCAAGCTGTTAACATCAGTATTACTGGATCATCAGTTCACCGTGTGTCTTTGTTCACCCTGCACAGGTGAGAAGGAGGAAGGGTGAGGGGAAGTGTGTGTGTGTGTGTGTGTGTGTGTGTGTGTGTGTGTGTGTGTGTGTGTGTGTGTGTGTGTGTGTGTGTGTGTGTGTGTTTGTCAAACTTACATCAAGGTCTGAACTCATTAGCCTCCATCTGAACGATTATTAATAAATTTCCCATTTCTTTGTCTGTTTGAACTCTTCCCAATCCTCCCTTATCATCCCCTTTCTCTTCCCCAGATCTTCCTCTTGTCTTTCACTTTCCTTTCAGCTTCTTACTGCTGTTCTGCCATTGTTCTTTACTGTCTCTATTCTTTAAAAACAGTAATCCTCTTAATCCCTCACTTTATTGTTGGCGACCTAGCTGTTTCAATACAATAGGTGTGTGTGTGTTTGTGTGTGTGTGTGTGTGTGTGCGCGCACACAACTACAGTGTGTATGGTAGGTCAAAGTTGAACCACAAAGTAACTAAATTAAATGGGCTTTTGGTGTAAATTGAAGTAAAACACCAAGTCACTTTTGAGGGATATAGGGCGTACATGAAAATTCAACTCAGTTCAATTTTGAGATGGTTAGAGCACTTCATCTTTGGATTTTGTCATGTTTTCATATTCTTTATTGTCCTGTCCTCATATGATTTGAGCTAAGTGGACACACGGCATGAATCAAGATACGTGTTTATCCAACTATCAGGTGAATTTTAACTTCTAACTGAAATAACTGTGCCAAGTCAGTCATTATTTATTCAACCGAATGTGGCATGCTGCATTTTCCTTTATCGACACAGCAATGTTTTCCGCTTCGAGTGGTGGTGCAAACTTTTTCACAATAATGGGAACATTGTGTTGAATTCTTCCATTTTTATCCTGATTTTCTGTTTCTATACGTCATTACAAGATGATAATGTGGATGGAAACCCATCAATGGAGAGGAAAGGACACACAAACATATAGCAACCAGTGTCTCCATAGTGACATGGAGGCAGCAGCTTGGCTGTGAGCAGGGGATGATCAGCAGCCCTAAAATGCACTGTGGCCACTGTGACAAAGCAAAAGCATTATGTCTGTGAAAAACCTGAAATTCTGGCATGCGGTTATGCGCACAAGCACAAATAGTATGTGCACATACACGCGAGGAGACTGACCCTAACCCACACACATTTCAAAGCAGTCTTCTGCCTTCATCACACCCTAATAACTGTGATATTGAGCGTTTGTCGTTTAATCTTCGAGGAGAAATGCAAACTGAGCCCCCAGATAAAAAAAAAAAATGTCACATCTCTCAGCAATATCTCTGCACTGGCAATAAGTTCAGATTTCATTATACATTATTCAAGAGACAATCTTCTGCTCTAAATGAAATGTGCAAGACACCTAGATGGCTCTGACCCACAAGATGGGAAATCGGGAGTCTGAAATGATAAAATGGCACATTATGGGTGCTTCTTTTATACGATGGGTACATTTCTTTCTTTGGCAATGTTGGTCCTGAAGCACCACCACTCCCTACATATCTGGGCTTTTTAGACTAGCAATAGGGAAAGCTGAGAAGGGGATTGGATCTCAGTGTATCCATGGAAACAGTCTTCACAACGAAGTGTCAATCTCTGCACTAAAAGGTTGCATCTGCATGATTGATAAGGGTGAGTGCACATGTGGCAAAAGAAGATGAGCATTTGTGAGCGATGTGTTGGTAAAATTTCCTCAGCTTCAATATGTAAATATCCACATTTGAACGACGGGTGATGCCACTTGATGCTGCATCGTTCATCATGGTTCTTGTTGTTTTTCTCTTCTGTCCAGGGTTCTTCTTTCTACTGATCCTTCCTACAGTAATCTTCCTGCATTTATGTTAAATCAAAACAGCTGCCACAAAGAAAACCTTTCAACTCGGAAAAAAATTTGAATTGTCCTTCTGCATTCTTTGTACAAAAGACGCTTGTACTTCTGTTTAGACATCCCTTTATATCTATATTTTTTAGAATGTGTTGTAGCATGAAGAAGGAAAACATAAAGAGGAAAATAGCCATTTCCAACCTTGACAGGAAAGAGTGAGTGAGAGCTAAAGGAGATAACTAAATGTCTTATTTCAATTTCTTGAAATCTTCAAAAGAAAAAAAAAAATTGGACTTTAAAAAAAAAAAAAAAATTTTTTTTTTTTGAAGGGGTTTTTTTTTTTTCCTTTCCCCCCCCAAATTTATAATTTTTTTGTTTTCCCCCCCCCTTGTTCCACTTTGTAAACACTCCCGTCTTGCAGGAGGCTGTGGTCCATCAGGAACAAAACCTCACGCCACAAGAACAGTTTCATTCCAACTGCAGTGGGCCTCATCAACAAGGCTCGGGACCAGGTTTCAAAATGAACACCATCCACCAGCCAAATGCTGGTAAAATATGCAAGTGGCTGGAAGATTTGCTTCACTTACCAGACAAAATTTTTTTTTTGTGGTTGGTCAAATTTGAACATTCACTAGCCATTTGGCTGGTAAGACGAAAAAGTTAATTTTGAACCCTGCTCGGGACCCTCGGAACTCATCCTCTTCCATCAGCCAAATTCAATCAAATTTTGAGTGCTAGTAGCCAGTCTAGCAATGGGGAAAGACAGCAATTTATCTGCAGACAAACTTCACCTCATAAAATCCTGCAAAGGTGTTCTGTCTTCAAAACTACTTTCAGTTGTCATCTCTCAACTCTTAAATGCCACCTCACTGGTGTGCGTTTGACAGCATTCCTTAGAATGAGTGTATTGGAAACAAGTGTACTGAGGTTCGTGGTTGTTTGTGTGTAATTGAGTGTGTCTACATTAAGTGTGTCTACATGTAATGTGGGATATACGTGTATGTGTATGTGTCCATGCGTGTATCAAATGCAGTCACATCTATGTGTGAATCCCTGTGATGAAAACACACAGCTGAAGAAGGCACCCTCTACATTTTCCAAATGTGATATATCCACCTCACACATTTCAGGCATCCATGGTGCTTACTGTAACACCTGGTTCATACATGACATACATACATGATAAACACAGCTGTTCAGTCTGATGGCGATAACTGTATTTTCCTGGTTCCAGGTTTAAAGGTCAAGTCAAGTCAAGTCAATTTATTTATAGAGTACATTTAAAACCAACCTAGAAGAAAATATAGACACAATGAACATCATACAAACAACACACTTCTATACAAATGTCCCTAAACTAAATCATACGCCAAAGAATAAAAATGTGTTTTAAGACAAAACTTAAAGCTCTTGGCAGTAGAGGAGGAGCTAATATGAATGGAAAGTTTGTTCCAGAGTCTCAGGGCCACAAAGATGATTAGACGATCTTAGGTTCCTGGAGGAGTGATGGAGCTATACCCCTCAAAATCCACATTTCTCAGGATATAATTTTTTGTCTAGTAATTTGAATGTTGCGTTCGAAAGGGGAGGCAAAGAAAATACACACTGCTTGGTTGCATTTTTGTTCTAAAAAGCCTTTTAAAATGTCAATGACACCATACACATTGTACGGCCGGAGATGCTGCTTTACAGCAAGCTCTGAGTCGCTTCCTTTGTTCTCTCTCGAGGCATCGACAACACAGCTGACAGGTTAGACTCTCCCTGTCAATACACCTGCTAGAAAGGGGTTTGCTAATGTTTTAAAGACCATGCCGAAATATTCACTTTGACATTCTGGCTCCGCTTCGGATGCCGTCAAGCGGGAGCTCTGGTCGTAATCAGTCCTTCACTGACCAATCAGCATTCATTAGCAGAATGCTAGCGTGTTATGGGCAACAACGACTCAACCTGTAAGAAATCGAAAGGACATAAGTACTCGTTCATTCAACTTTCGAGCTATAATCCATGTTGAATTTGCAAAAACTATAATCAAAGCTGTCTAGCTCCATAGAGTCCCATTCATTTTGCACTGGACCGCAATCACCCCCAGTGGAACTCTGGTAGAACTGCAACCAAATTCGGTACAATGGGACTGAATAGGGAGTGAAAAGGCTTTCTTTCTGTAGACGGGCTTTGAAACCAGTCAACAATCTAGCAGCCGCATTCTGGACAAGCTGCAGGCGTGATAAAAATGATTTGCAAATACAAGGAATTGCAGTAGTCAATACAAGACAAAATAAGAGCATGAATAACAGTCTCCAAGTCCTTACGACAGAGGAAGGATTTTAGTTTAGCAATAGTCCTGAGATGTTAAAAAGCTACATTTGACAACAGAACTAATTTGTTTGTCAAATTTTAAGGCTGGGTCAAAGATGAAACCTAGATTTCTGGCCAAAGGGCGCACACTGACGACATGACTTCTGTCTTACTCTCATTATGTTGGAGAAAGTTGTTAGCCATCCAGCACTTAATGTCTTTCAGGCAGTGAAAAAGGGACTTTAGAGAGTTGGTATCACCTGTTTTTAGAGGCAGGTACAGCTGTGTGTCATCAGCATAACAGTGGCAATGTTATATGTTATGTTTGTGAAGAATGGAGCCCAATGGGAGCAGGTACAAAGAGAATAAAATTTGACCTAAAATCGAACCTTGAGGTAGGTAGGTAGGTTTCATGTATGATACAATTTCCATCAATGCTGACAGGGCCACAGACACAAAACAATTCAGAGAAGCAGGACATAGGATTGATTTAGAAGGGTTATGATCAGTAGGTGAAATACAAGATCTGATAGTGTCAACCTTGTTGATAAAAAAAAAGCTCAAAAATTGTGATTTGTGATTTCAAACGTAGCATCAGGGAGTGCAATAGTGTGATTTAGTGCAGTATTTATTGTACTAAACAAAATTTTAGGGCTATGTGCATTTTTAGCTATGATATCAGAGAAATGCTTTGCATTAAATGCTTTGAGAAGGCGTTGGTGGGATACCTGGTGATCTCTCAGTATCTCATAGGACACTTGCAGTTTATATTTTTTCCATTTCCTCTCTGCTTTTCTACACTTTTGGCTAAGAGCACAAGTCTCGCTGTCAAGCCAAGGTTGGGCTTTGACTTTGGGTCTTTTTCAGTTTAAAAGGGGCAACAATATCAAGAACATCTGTGACAGTGGTATTAAACCAAGTTACTAGCTAATCTGTAGACAGAGAGGTGGAGGTCATCTCTGTAGGGCTAGCAAAAGGACAAGCTATGAAAGCATCAGAAAATTGCCTAGCGGTGGACGGCTTCAGTGCTCAGATGTAGCGATCTGGCAAGCAAGGTTTAGGTTAAAAATCATAGGTTTATGGTCAGATAGACTAGCAACATCCAGCTCAGTATTTAAAACAGGTAAACCTAATGACAAAACAAGATCCAGTGTATGACCATGTTTGTGTGTGGGACCAGTTACAGTTACAATCTTATCCGAGTTGGGCACAATCAAGGATAGAAACTCCGAACATTCACTGATAAAGTCCTTATTGTACTTTGGGGGTCTATACACCAGTGCACAAATCAGGACAAATCAACCTTACATGCTTGCACCTCAGAACTAGTGTACTTATCAACTGGCAATTGACGGCATTTATAGTGATTTTTGAAGATTGTCGCGAAACCCCCACCACTGCCAGAGGATCTGGGAGGACTAAAAAAGTCACAATCACCAGGGGAGAAATCAGTGAAAGGGCTTAGATCACCAACATGCAGCCAAGTTTCCGTGACAAATAAAAAGTCTAGATCACGTGATAGAAAGAAGTCATTTAAAATTAATGTTTTGTTCGAAAGTGATTGCACATTCAACAATGCGAATTTGATAGGGATTGTATTCACAGCCCGCGATCATTTGAACAGTCAAGGCAACGGAGATTACCATAGTTGACTCCTCGTCTTCTGCGGCCAGAGGAGTGATGATGTTTGTAATTCTTGTGGGAATGATAACGGAGGTGGGGGTATAAAAAGTGATTGCCCTGTTGGACTGAGGACCAGTTCCCTAACTTGTGTAGGGTTTGTTCTTAAGTGAGTCATGCTCTAACATTAGACAAGCTCCATGATGATCTGAGCAGCTAATGAGCTGCATGTTTATAGAAGGTGACAAGGGAGAGAAGGTAGTAACTGGGGGGATACCAATTTCTCTTCGGGAGACTTGTTTAAATTATGACAGGCTATACATTAGATTTGGTATTTAGTTCATACTTTTTTTGGTGTGTTTGTTTTCTGATTTATTAGAAGTTGAGTTTGAGCCTGTGTGATAAATGAACAGTTGTACATAAAGTGGTAACATGCTATGACATGTTATGTAGACTAAAGGGGAGACACCTTTAGAATTATATATTAATTTATATACCTTTCGTAATTTGAATTGCTAATTTCCATCTGTTGTCCCTAGGCATATACAGTGCACTACAATAATTTAGAAATGATAATTCCACATAACACTAATAGGGACACCTAGGACCCGCCAGTGCATAGGCCTACTTCTTTTTATAATTTAAACTGACTTAAACTAATACACTAATAGTCGGGATCGCGTTCCACTCTTTTGAATAAGTTAGGGGTATTAGAGCTAAACCATAAACAGTGGCCGTGTCTGTGTGTGTGTGTGTGTGTGTGTGTGTGTGTGTGTGTGTGTGTGTGTGTGTGTGTGTGTGTGTGTGTGGTAGGCCGATTTATGTTTTCCCCTGTGGGTGCTCACGGGCGCACGTCCTTCAAAAAAAAAAGTAGTCAAAAATTGTTTGCATTTCAGAACGTTGGGAAATGGACAGCGGCTTAACTCGATAATAAAGCTAAAATAGGCTTTCAACTCAGGACAGCAACACTTCTCACAAATACAGATAGGATTGGAGATGAAAAGTTCAACTGACACATAACCGCAATCAGCTTCGTGGGAAATTAAGAATCAATGCCACCGACATAACCAATCACACTATGACAGACGCTCCACTTAGCACCAACTGCAATGTTTATTTTTAAATGAATGTAGCCTACTGGAAGTCTGGCACACGTAGGGTGCTCAGTATTTTATTATTATGTATCGGCGCCTGTGTGTGTGTGTGTGTGTGTGTGTGTGTGTGTGTGTGTGTTGTTGTGTGTGTGTGTGTGTGTGTGTGTGTGTGTGTGTGTGTGTGTGTGTGTGTGTGTGTGTGAGACGGCCAGCCAGCGAGGTTGTTAAGCCTGCAAGCGCTTGTGGAGTTTAACTCCGAAAATGCAGCTAACCACAGGTTCCCGTTAATCTTATGATGGACATGTGTTGTGATATTTAAACAAACAATCCATCAACGGCGAAATAAAAGCCTCTTATTTACGAAACCGGTCTGAGAGACCTCCAGCTTAGAGCGGGATCTCTGAGCAGGACTGTCTGAGCGATGAGCTAGCGGCCCTGGTAGGCGCTAGCTGGCTGTCGCGTCACTTTATGGAGCTAGCTACTCAATTCCAAAAACTTTGAAGCAAATTGTCAATTCGATTTTCGCAAGACTGCCTATATTAGAAATCTAAAGAGTTAATTTCTCACCTAAAACGTACTCAGAAGTGAATTTAGTGATTAATAAAATGGCAAAAATTGTTAAAATTGTCCTGTTGTTGGTCAGTCCATGTACCGGAAATGCCAATGGTTGAAGCATGTGTGCATCACTTAAAAATGTCCCCTGGAAACACTTCCGTTGTGGTGTGGGCTATTTGCATGTGTTGTCTTATTGTTGCGTGCTGTGGTTTATTTGCACGTGTTGTCTTATTGTGGTTTATTTGCATGTGTTGTCTTATTGTTGCGTGTTGTGGTTTATTTGCACGTGTTGTCTTATTATTGCGTGTTGTGGTTTATTTGCACGTGTTGTCTTATTGTGGTTTATTTGCATGTGTTGTCTTATTGTTGCGTGTTATGGTTTATTTGCACGTGTTGTCTTATTGTGGTTTATTTGCACGTGTTGTCTTATTGTGGTTTATTTGCATGTGTTGTCTTATTGTTGCGTGTTGTGGCCTCTCAGGGCCACCGTAACAGAAGGATCAAAGAGGTCATAGTTTTGAGCTAAGTAAAAAAACCTTAAAGGTGCCCTGCCATATATATTTTTTTGTATTGTTATTGTCGACTTCTGTTATTGTCATTTCTGTAGTATTGTTATTCTCTTCTCTATACATGTTTATTGGTTTGTCTGTGGTGTCTATATGTTTAGAAAATATGTTGTGACAAGTGTGCGTAATGAATGACCACATGAATTTCCCCTTGTCGGATAATAAAGTTTACCTTGACCTTGACCTTGATCATGTTGCCTGAGCTCATTACTACTCATTAGCTCGCCCAGTTGGGCTGGGTAAAGGATTCTGACAGCCAGGCTCTCATTGGTTAGCTGTTAACCAATCAGATTCAAACAGCTTAGCTTGTTGAATATTAATGAGAACTGGCAGAAATCGAGCTGAGTCTTCCTGTAGGCTTTCTATACCATACTAGAATGGCTTGAAACAAGGTAACCAAGGCATTTTTTCCACAAAAAATGTTACAGAGTCCATGGTAGAACTTCAGACATTACCACAAAGTAATGAAATACGTGTGGCAGGGCACCTTTAATGTGCACATTGCATAGCCCAATTTTTAATAGCAGCAGCTGTTGTTGAACTTTACATAAATTCAATCATGTCCTACTAGAGTGGCAAGAAATTCATTGTTAACACAAATTAAGTATAAAAGACATCCACCCCCATCCCCCTAGACCCCTCCCCCTCTATTCACCTGCATGTAATGCATTCATTACTGTGACACCCATCTAACACAAGTGTTTTCTTTCCCAGAGTGTTGGCTCCAATAAACCCCTTATTAATTTTTGCTCCAGCCCAACCCCCACAAGGACAAGCTGAGAAACAAGATCCTTACTCCACAGTTACAGCGGACGGACTGGGCTGAAAGGTTAGGAAAGTGACAGTAAAGGCCAACTTATGATGTTGAGCAACAAGATGCAAGGAAGCCAGGTCTCTTAGCAACAGTTATGCCTCTCTGCCTACACTGTGATACCAGCTGGAAAAAAACGTTTGTGTTTGTGTGAGCAGATATATACAGTATATGTCTTCCTAACTTTAGCAGGTGTCAGTTTGACCACAAAAAGCTTAGCATAATGTCTTGTGGCAACTCAGGCCAAAAACAATGGCTTGTGTTTTCTTGTGTGTGTGTGTGTGTGTGTGTGTGTGTGTGTGTGTGTGTGTGTGTGTGTGTGTGTGTGTGTGTGTGTGTGTGTGTGTGTGTGTGTGTGTGTGTGTGTGTGTGTGTGTTAGTGGTTTCCTTGTGTGCGGGTATATAATGAATTCAGCTGGAGAAGAGTTTGCATCAATCACCAATCAGAGTCAACTGTTCTGGCTCTTTAAATGGATATTTCAAGTCTCTGAACTCGCGTTGGGAGTTTTGTTGAAGTTGGATGTAGTCCAGTTTGTTGTCTAATGAGCGGACACTTGCAAGCAGGATGGATGGGACAGGTGGCCGGCTAGCATTAGCTTTCCACCTGGCTCGAACTCCTGCCCTCGGTCTGTGTATCCGCTTTCACACACACCGCTTTCGATGTCCCCTTACCCAGCTAGCGGCATCAAGCGACACCGCAGGCTGAGGTGCTGGTCTCCGTAGGAGGCAAAGCTTGCGTAGTGTATCGAGTATTCCGTCTGTAATAACTTTTCCTGCATATTCTCCGATCCATACCAATGTATCCCGGTGGTACACGTGCGGTAGTTTGAAAGCACATAATTGTTGTAAAAGTTTGCTGCTGAAAAGAGAGAGCCTGTTTAGCATAGCTTCAAGATGGCTGACACTCTTCTCGCATCGGAGAGTGACAGTCCCACCCCCTATGGGCGAGTATAAAACATGCGGAACTAGCTGGCTGTAGTCCAGAGCCTCTAGGCAAAAATGCCTCTGATGACGCTAAATGACGATTTTTGCATCATCGGAGGCTTTTTCCAGACCCACAATACAGAGAAATCTAGTCTCAGGGGAAGCACGGTCATTCGAAAATACTACCGGGTTTCTACTGATACAAAGCTTAATGCTAATCGGTGAAGTATCCCTTTAATTAATCTGTGGGGTGTGTGCGTGTGTGTGTGTGTGTGTGTGTGTGTGTGTGTGTGTGTGTGTGTGTGTGTGTGTGTGTGTGTGTGTGTGTGTGTGTGTGTGTAAGCACAGCATTTTATCTGTAATAAAGTGAGTCTTAAGTAATGTATAATGTAATAGTATTAATTATTACATCATCAGTTTGTTTTCAGCTGCTCAGCACAATTTTGACTTGATCCCTTAGCTACTGTACAGTATGTGCAAAAGGTTTATCAGTGTGTCTGGATGCTTTTAACAATTGTGGGAGAGTTACTGTTTGAATTCTGGCACATACATCTTGGCCTTCATATTTGTGGTTGCGTGCATGCTCAGATCTAATTCTATGACTGTCTTGTTCTGTGACACCAACGGTGTAAGAAATGTGTTTAAGATACTCAACACATGCAAGTGCATTGCACCCTCTTGAGTTGAGACATAAAAACGTCTGTGTTCTTCCCTTACAGCAGGGAGAGAAACGTAAATTTCATCAACTCTGAATGCTAAACTAATGAGTGATAGTTTAATTTAGCTTATCATGACAGCTTAATTGAGTTGTCATGGCATGAAAACAGAACAACCAACATTAAACATTATGCCATATAGTTTCTAATCTCAGGAAAACAAGTCCTAAAATGTCTTCTTTTTGAAGATCTATCTATTTTTGTGAAACAGCTATTTAATCATTTGATTACCATATATATGTAATATCTTCAATATGGTGTCCCTATTCTCTAACTGGTAATTCATACCCTACACTGACCTATGTCTATCTGCTTAAATCTTCAGGGTTTAAAATTTCATTACTAAGTCCATTTACCTGGAGCTCAAAGACTGTCCTTCTGTGTACCTTAATGAAATTCAACATTATATGAATGCACAGCAAAATGAAAACATAAAAAAGACACATGCTGTAGACCCTTCCTGCAGTAAAAAAAAAACATTAGTAACTAAACTTACTGTTGACTGTTTTGTGCACCCACTTATTCAAGAACCACAAGACCTTCTAATGTCAACAAATGAAATATGACAGAACCAATTTCTTACAACATGAAAAGGAATTACAAATTAAGCACAATTTATGTCATACAAAGTGCTTGTCTGAAATGAAGATCTCTGGTGACATCTGCTGTTTGAAAAGAATAACTTACTGCATGTAATATTTTTCTGCTTTGTTTATGATGTTGAAGAAGTAACAAAACGTTTGATAATTTATGCTATGTGTGTATTACCAATACCACAATTTATTTTCTCGTCAGATTCACTTATTAGTCACGGATTTTGAGTAAAGCAGACAGGTTACAGCTTCAACATTGGCCAAGGTTGCTAGGTAAAGTTAACTAGTCTAACATTAACATTACGCTAAAAAGTTGTCTTCAACTACCGACATCACTCTGCTGATTGACTAAAAAAACAAAAATAATACATACCTGAAGATAAAATGAAAGGAAGAAAGAAAACAACATGCACTTCCTGGTAAGTGACCCAACAATTAGCTTGAACAGAGTCATTCAGAGAACATGTCAGCTAGTTAGCTCGCTAACATAACCACTAACATTAGCTATGACTGCTAGAAGAGTAAAGAACATTGTAATAGGACAAAGGGGATACATGCTGTAGTACAAAATCATAAAACAAAGTAAGTTTTCTGACTAAATAGTTAAACTTTGAAATAAATATAACATTTAGACAATGGTAAAAAAAAAAAAAGGATAGTATTGCCAATGCTTACTCCTGCCAATATGCAATATAATGGCACTCTTTATAAAAGGTTTATAAGTTACATCCAGTGTCTTTATCAATTAATCTAAATAGCTTTTTAATGCTTTACAGATCAGTTGTAATCCATTAATATGAACAACTTTTGGGTTGCAGCTGGTGTTTATTTTCCTCCATCAGGACACTTTCTTGTGTAGTTTTTATTCATCAGGTTTCCTATGGAGAGTTTGACTTCTGATCTTTTGGAAAAGAGCTGCAAATCATTCAATTATTGTGAACCTTTCTTAATGAGTTATTAACATTTGTAATTACTGTCAACTTTCTAACTTTTGCTATTGCCTTATTAGCAAGTGAGAAACTCATCACCCTTTATTATTGGCTTATTGACATATATAATTGCAGATTTGATGTTTGCCTCTCTTTGTTATTGACTTACAGTAATGAAAATAACTTTCAAATAAGCCATAAATGTGTTGGCTTATTCAAGAGTGAAAATACCTTCTTTTTTTTAACTTTATGATGAATATTAATGACTCAGCAGCAGTGAAACAACCTGGCCACCAAAAAGTTGTTCTTAGTAATGGATTCTAAAGCATCATCACATCATCACCATTAACAAAGCCATTAGTCACAATTTATAAGCCCTTTATAAAGGTGACTTATTAGAAAGTGGTACCAAAATATATTTAAAGACATGAGAGGGAAAAGCATATTTAGTTTTGTTTAGAATCATTAAATAGCTGGGTAAGGCTCTCTGAAAACCTATTACTCAAGCAGCAAATTTTACATCTTAGCTAAATTTCAGAACCATAGCCAGCTCCAGTTCAGAACCAAGGTCAGCTCTACAACTAGGACAGGTCAGAACCAGAGACTGTACAGTCTATGGTCAGAACCAAGACCTAATGAGACTACCCTCAGTGTTATATGTATTATTACAGACCTTATGTTATGTGTTTCATACAAACCTTATGTGGTTCTCATATATGCCAAATAAAGAGGCTCTGTTTGCTAAAACAAAAAAAAAAGAAAGAAACAATCGCAAATCATTTAGATGTATAGACCTAATTACTGTATGAAACATGATATATACAATGCTGCACATTGTAACTTTCCCCATTTCATCAGCTTACTTTTTGTTTGGTTGTATAAGATACAAATACAATATCCATATGGATAAAATCCGGTTCACTTATCTGTAAAGTAGCCTATAAAAATAAGATTTATTGAATGTTTGACGCAAACGCCAATATTAAATAGCTGCTAAAAAAAACATTCCGACTTATGAAATACACTTTTACAATTTCTTGGATTTAGTAGGCTACCTAGGCCTACAGTAGATCAGTGGTTGCTCCGTTTTTTATAGTGACGCTTTTAAAGTGAAATCCCCGCATTTCCGGTCCATAATGCTGTCTCTCTCTCGCTCACTTGACGCAGCTACCTCCACACGGCTGCGCATCCCTGGACGGAGCTGTCAGGAAAACTCAAAAGAAGCAAGAGACGCGCTGGTACGTGTGGGGAACTGCTTTCGAGAAAACACGGTAAGACGAGGAGTGTTTGTGTCTGAAGACCTGTATAACGACGACAGCCTCAATCTTTTTTTTCTTTTTTTTCCCGGGACGCGAGCGGCTATAAGCCAGTTAAAACCGCGGTTGTTGTTGGAAGCGACTTGTTTTGGAGTTTGTTGTGATTTCTGAACACTTTCCACACTGCCGACGTTATCCAGTAACATAATCGATGCTGTTGGAGTCGTTTATAAAACTGGCAACTGCTGATTTTACGGCAGAGTTATTTAAGCACTTAAAAGACCCTTGTTGTGTAGAGACTCCCGTAGGCACAGTTGCAGGAGGTGCTGCTGATGCAGAAGTGAGGTCTGGATTTAGTGAATCTGTGGAGCTCAGTGACTTCGTTTCATTGGACAAATGATTTCAATTAAATAACTGACTTGCAGGATCTCCCCCAAGACCGAAGCTCGACAGCCTACATCTTCCTCTGTGTAGCCATCACCGCTGTGCAAGGACTATGTTGATGAAGGAGTACCGCATCTGCATGCCTCTCACAGTGGAGGAGGTAGGTGAAGTTTTCTTTGTTCTCGTGATGTTTTCTGCTGATTGTCTACTCTTCCAGCTCGTAGCTGACAGCCACAGAGTTGCCAGGTCAGCACGTTTTGTTTGATTTAACGGGTTTAACGGAAGTTGTCAGTGATGCAATTGTCATTTTTGCACCAAAGGACATATTGAGCTACCACCGCCAGGTGGAGCTGCTGTTGTCTCTCTTTAAGCCTACTGTTTTGTGTTCAAGAGAAGTCATGCTATTCAAGAGAGATCGTGTACAGTAGCAGCACAAGAGGGAATTGTGTTGTTATTGGTAGTCAAGGACACATCATGCATCTATTTCACTTTGAGTGTTTGGATTGTGATTGCATGCTTTGTTGTTAAAAGTAATGTGTGTTGACACAAAATGCTTTCTACCTGTGTTCACAGCTGTATTGTTTCTTCTCCAAATACCACTGTATTTAATAATTGCAAGGTCGCATGTTATGAGGACTCATGTGCTGTTACCTTTGTCCTGCTTATTTTGGGTTGCTTGTACTTTTTTTAATGCATGCATTCTATAGTTCTCTGTCTCAGAGCTAAATGACTAAAATGCAGATTTAATGCACATTTTGTTTTTCATATTGATCACGCTTTATCTGTAGAGAGTGAGACACATCCACACACAGTAAGGATTAGGGAAATGAGCATTTGCAGGCTGAAGTCGCCCTCAAGTCACAGTGACACAGAAACAGCCTCACGATCAAGTAATGCTGCTGTGTTTTGACATTTTAGGATCCAAATAAGATACAATATTTCTTAAACATTCAGTGCTCAGTTGTGACTGTATTTATTGGGTTTTTGCTTGGTCCAACACTCCGGTGTCTTTTTTATCTGCTCTAGTGTTACCTTTCTATGTTATGTCTGACCCTAAACAACAGAAGTTTCAGCTGAAGTGTTTTATGAGATTAATTGTGTCATAAAGGTTTTACACACCATTGAACCCAGTTCACGATGTGATATGAGCTGCCACTTAAAGGGAGTCAGTGACTCTTCTAAATAAGTGGGATTCATAGAGTCACTACCATTAAGTTGTGTCTTAGACAGCTTGTAAAGATAACAATCCTTCTCTGCAGTCGAGCTAAGCCCATTGTTGTGTTCTTAGGTTGAGTGAGGATGAAATCTGTACTTTTAATCAGAGGGCTGACTTGAACAGCCTCTCCTGAAGTCTATTGATCCTTATCTTGCTCTATGTTTCATGTTTATAATTACCAGGATGCTGCTTTATCACATTGTGTCCTATGGCTGATTGGCTCTTCTTCCTTTCTTCACTCCAGTGGTGATGGAAGACACTGTTGTCCTCTGTGGCCAGCTAAAGGCTATCACATCTGTTGTTGTAATGGTAATAATGGGATCCAACTTAATCCATTGACTTGACAAATGAACATTTGTAATCTATTCATTTTTGCAGCATGTAAGTACACATCCGTACACAAAAAGACTCATTATAGAGTCATCAACAGTATTGTGTGTGTGTGTGTGTGTGTGTGTGTGTGTGTGTGTGTGTGTGTGTGTGTGTGTGTGTGTGTGTGTGTGTGTGTGTGTGTGTGTGTGTGTGTGTGTGTGTGTGTGCGTGAAATGGGTAGCATATAATCTGTACATCTGTTTTAGTGATCGTTAGTATCACCAGCTAAATAATCAGTGTTTCTTTACCATATTCACTATACATGTATACCTATACTGTTTTGTGCACGCGTGTGTAAAAGTCTTACCTGTGTGTGTGTGTGTGTGTGTGTGTGTTTTAAATAAAAAAAAACTCTTTATACAAGTGGAAATGACAAAACTAATTGTGAGTGGATCTCTCTCCTTCTAAAACAGTTTTAAGCAGCGGGTGATGATTTTAAAATGCAAACATGGAGTATAAGGAAACACGTTTTTTGCTCTTTCCTAATTTTAACCCAGCAGCAACCAATTGTGGTCAATATGTTTCAGTAATGCTGTCATCTGGATTGGTGCAAATTATGTATTGTACTGCTATGTGTTCCTGTGAAAATGGAGGCATGATAAAATGCATCATCTCACAGAGTCAGTATACCCTATTCATGGTGAGCAATGATTCATTTAATAATAATAATAATGACTTTTATTTATATAGCGCCTTTCATGAAACCCAAGGACACTTTACAGAATTATAGTGGCTATACTAAGGGAGGTTGTAGACTGTGGTGAAAAAGTGGTGTTTCAGGAAAAAAAAATTAAATGTCCAGGGATGTAGCATTTCCAATATCAGCAGGGAGGGTGTTCCAGAGTGATGGGGCTGCAACACTAAAGGCTCTGTCTCCAAAGGTACATAGTCTGGTGTGGGGAATGGAGAGCAGGCCAACGTCTGAGGACTGCAGGTTTTGGGGTGGGGTGTATGGATGGAGGAGGTCGGAGAGGTACAGTGGGGCCAGGATGGATTTTATATTTGATGCGGGACTTAATTGGCAGCCAGTGAAGGTGGATGACGGTTGGGGTGATGTGCTGCCACGTCTTGGTGTGAGTGAGGACCCTGGAGGCAAGAGTTTTGCACATACTGGAGCCTGTCTAGGGTTTTGCTGGAGACCCCAGACAGGACTCCATTGCAGTAGTCCAAACGGGAGGTAATGAAAGCATGTATGAGGGTTTCTGGGTTTATTTAGTGCTTTGGTGTCCTGGTTATATTGTATGCATTGCTGAATCAACACATGATAAGAGTCACAGATCAGAATCTCCTTGAATAGATTTGCAGCATGAGAGAAGCAGGCTCCTCAACAGATAAATAAGAGTCTGTTAGTGAAGTTGACCGCTTTGTTGCACAAGGACATGACTACAGATCACCAAAAATCTTCAACAGACTTCTCAGGAGGCGATTAAGTTGAAGCATGGCTGGCAAAACAAATTGGAGACGTCATGAAGATCTATAAGTGCAATTCAGTGGGCTACTGCAAAAGACATATATCTAAAATAGCTGCAGTACTCTTTTCTTTCAGGCAGATAATAGTCAATGATCTGAGTATTCTGTTGCTTAGTAGTTTGTGAGATTTATATTGCCACCTCAAAGAATCTCAGAATAACATTTAACTCTACAATGTTACATTCATACTAAATATGGATGTTATTTGTTAAAAAGGCATATGACACAGTTTGATGGGGACATTTTATTGTTACAATCACTTTAGTGTTGTTAAAATGTAGATACGATAATTGGTGTTGAGGTTTCTCCTGTAATTGTGTCTATTTCAGCCGTGTGTGCGTGTAAATGGTTGTTGCTTTCTAGAGATGCACTGCATAGCAAACCATTCATTTGACTAATATAAGTTCCAATGATTTAGGGCAGGTGTTGTGTGTTCTTGGAGCTACATTATCTATCACAGTTCAAATGAAATTTATTTTTGTCAAATTGTCTCTGTTGTACAGTTAGTATTTTGCCCGAGTTGAGTGTTTTCACATCAGTGTGGACATTCAGAAAACCCTACCACTGATCAGGAAACATTTTCGTGTCTTTAACAGGATGAGAGAGGCCAGAGTATGATCTGTCACAATGTAAACACAGGATATACACAAACCCAAATGCTGACATCCTTTGTGATCATGTCAGTCATGTTGTAGTCACAGGAAGAAAACCAAAGTCTAGCAACCCATCGGTCCATCAAAATGTGTCCCTTCACATACTTGATTGTCACATCCATCGCTAGTTGTGTTGGATGTCTTTCTTATTTTGGAACCAACAAATTATGGAAAATGTGTGAATCCTTAAAGAAAATCTCATTAGATAGGGCCTTCAGCAAACAATGGCTAGACATAGAGGAGCAAAGCTTTATCTCTTAATAATCTGCGTATTCTTGCATTAAGTTTTAGCGCTTTCAGTGATAATACGTATATCTTCCATGGAAGCTGCTTATGTTTTTAAGGTGACATCAACCAGTCAGTGAAAGGTCAGTCTCTGGGGGTTTCCATATGTTTGTTTGTGTCCCTGCATACTGAGATGCCCCACAGCACGTCCAGGCCCAGACCCAAGATCTTGTTTACGTCCCCAGAGTGGAGAGTCTGTGCTCTGACTAACGAGAAGCCTGTTCCTGCGTTGTTCCCCGAGGAGCTCGAAGCTCAGCCAGGCTGTGACCTGGCTCACACGCACCAGATGGAGAGTAGCGTGCTCACTAAGATGATCTGCTAGACGTCAACGGATGAGCCAGGGAGAGAAAGAGAGAGTATGCATGTAATGCATGTGTGTTGAGAGGGGGATTGATCGCTTTGTGTAACTGTCTGAGTCTGCCTAAGTCAGCATGATTTTGCTTTGGCCTTTTGAATCGTTTTGCGGATTGATGATTGTCTTAAAGGAGACCTATTATGCTTTTCTGTATTTTCTGTCATATCTATAATGTTACAATGTCGGATGATCATGTTAAACGTGGACAAAGCTTCAAGTAATGAGGTAAACGTATTTTTAAAGAAATCTCTGTGAGCCAAAACCTAAGATTTCCCACTCTTCTGAACTCTCCGTTTTCAACAGTTTTTTTCTCCTCTCGGCTCGAATGATGTCTTACCGAGCCAGTTTTCCATATATGGTCATCTGCTCCAGGCAGTGTCTATATTACGTACTCTGCCACACGTAGCTACCTGCTAAGTCAGGGAAAGCTGTATTTGTTGGCTGCCTAATTTCTTCCAACTTTCTGGTCACATTCCTGCTGGAACTACCGGTTGTGAGTATTTAGTTTAGAAGCCTTTGTTAGTGATTTTTGGTCTTGGAGACTCCGGAGACTCCGGAGATTCGGAAACAGGTGCAGCAGCCATGGGCAGTATGACAAAAATAAAGTTTTTTTTTTAACATAAAAGCATGTAAACATGTTCTTGTAGAAACACAAAATACCAGTATGAACCTGAAAATGGTATATAATAGGTCTCCTGTAAGCACCTGTATGCACAGAGTATACAGATATTGAGGAAGTTTTAGGATATGGCATCCCCACACCGTGACAAGTATTTTGATACTCATGTGTTAGCACTTAGCTTATCATAAAGACAGGGAATAAAAGGGGGAAACGGCTAGCTGGCTCTGTCGGTAACAAAATCTGCCTAGCAGCACCTTTAATAGCTCACTAATAAACACGCTATATCGGGACCAGTAACTTTCTGGAGTTTCCACTGGTTGCCTGGCCACTGCTCTCATTCCCCCCCCCCCCTCCCCCCCTGTAAAATGTAAATTTATAATTTTTTCCCATGTTGGTGAGAGATATAACTGGGAGCTTTAGATGTGCTGGTACAGTAGGTGGATTTTGTTACCTTGTGACAGAGCCACAATAGCTGTTTCCAGTTTCTAAGCTAGCTAGCTGTTCCCACTACATATTTACTATAAAGACATGATAATTGTATCAATCTTGTAATTTAACTCTTAGTAAGAAATAAGAATATTTCCCAAGATGTCTTTAAGTCCTAGATGAACAAAATGTATCAAACTCAAACTATCTGGTTTGGTTTACTGCTCCTGTTAAAGCATTGTTTATGCTGTAATTTAAGTATTGAGTTGAATATGTCTTTTAGGTGTTCCCCTCTGTTTTAGTTGCTTCTATTTCTTTTTATTGTGTGTATTCTTTTTCTTCTAATATGCCTCAAAGCTACTACACCGCAACTAGTTTCCCTATAGGGATAAAGTACTATACTAGATTATTGTCTGATGATATCTTCAATACCCACAACAACAAATCACGATTCATTCTGATGTTCATTTTCAGACTACACTGAGCAGAGCTTTCACTGCCTCATCAATTACCATGCAGTTTCCTCGGCAATTAATTAACCATTCACTGGTTAAAGAACAGAGTGTCTTTTCTGCACCTGAGCAGCAGTTGAATTACCATCATCGCTTGCTTGATCAGATCCTGAGTAATGAGCTTTGGAGAATGAGTTGAGGAAACAAGAACATCATCTTTGCTCTGTAAAAAAACGGTAAGTGTCGGCTTGCCATCGTTGTTTAATAAAGGTAGTAAAGTAGCCCCCTGAGCCAAGGAGCTTGATTACACTTTCAGTCAGTGCTAGTGTTTAAGCTGCTTATCAGATTGGCCTTGGATCTTCATGAAAAACCTTTAAGGAAAAAAGACCACTTCTGATACAACCTCTCCACGATGAAAAGAACATTACAGGAAAACTGTCATATCAACAGACCCATCCCTTCAGACCCAACATAGTTCATTCAATACTTTCACTTAACTGTTGTAAGCTCCATGATACATTTTCTAACCTAACCAAACACTTGCTCAACTGATGTGCTGTGCTGATGTGGAGTACATTTTTAACTCTTGCAATTGTGCTGGGTGGATTTAAACATGAAACCAAAGAAATGACAAAAATACAATGGATTGTTTTTTTGCCTTTTCTTTGTTTATTTCTGCAGTACTTTGCTTTGTTTTTCAGTCACAAGTTGCAGTAGTTGCTTTCTCTGTTTGACTGTGTTCAATGACTTATACTGTGCATACTGTTTACGTATATCCAGTGTTTCCCATACATTGATTTGTTTGTGGCGGCAGTCTGGGGGCTGCAGGTGAACTCATGGAAGACATTATTATATGCTGCCTGTGTGGTGCTGCCAGGCTTCGGAGCGAGCTGTGCGTCCAGGAGACCGATGTGTTCTCCAGATTACATGTAAATCACACTCTCCTTGCCCCCTCCCTTTAAAACCCTCAACAATAACAGAAATTAAATTTGAGACTGAAAAAAAAAATTGTCATTGAAAAAACCAATCTGAAATAAAAATTATATATATATATAATATTTATTTTTTTTTTTCTTTCTAAAAATAGCCATCACCAGAAACTCTAATTCTGTGGGAAACACGTATATATTTAACAGTCGATTTGATACGTTCCACCACTGGTTGTTACTGATAGTGATCACTTATTTACTTGAATTGCTTCTATTTGGCTAACATATATGGTTACCAAGCTGACAGCTTGATGTGGCTCATTGTACAGCACTGAATGAGTCTGTGCTTTGCGAATAATTGAAATCCTGGTGGTATGTTCGAAGTTGCACTCACAAACTTTGTCTGAGATTATGGCTTCTCTATTCAGGCGCCCCCATACATCTCTGCCTGATACAGCTGCGTACGTCCTCACGTAGTCTGAGATCAACAGGTCAGAGATTTTCAGTTGCCCCCCATACACATTTTAAAACTAGAGGGGACCGTTCGTTTCAAGCTTTGGCACCTAAGCTGTGGAACGCATTGCCTCCTTCTGTACGCTGCTTGGATTCAGTGACAAATTTTAAAACTCAGTTGAAAACTCTTCTTTTTAAAGAGGCGTTTAAATAGACCATAGGGTGGTTAGGCCGGATTTATGTCTTAACTGTATTTCTGTTTATTTTGATTTTGATTATGTACTGTAATGTATAAATGTTGTGTATCCATCCATTTGTTGTGAAGCGCTTTGTGATTTTTATCTGTGAAATGTGCTATACCAATAAATTTTACTTACTTACTTACTTACTCTATTAACGCTAATTCTCTGCGCCTCTACAGCTAGGAACCTTTCTTTCTGCGTCAGATTATTGCAGTTTTCTCTGTAAGGCATTATTTTGGGATCCTGTAACATTGGCATTATAATCATCAGTGCATTCCATTGTGGTCGATTCGGCTAATATTTTGGGGAACAATGGGCAATTGCAGGTAATTACTACAATGTGATTCGTATCCACGCTCCTAAATAATCTTTTTTTTTTATTAAATTGGGTCATTTTATTTGTGACAGGACAGTTGAAGATGTGAAAGGGGAGAGAGCGAGAGAGAGGGGGAATGACATGCAGCAAAGGGCCACAGGTCGGAGTTGAACTCGCTGCGTCGAGGAGTAAACCTCTACATATGGGTGCCCGCTCTACCGACTGAGCTATCCGGGCACCCCTTAATAATCATTTTAATGTGCTAAATAACTGTGTGTTTGTTTTTGATGAGTTGGGCGACTGGGGGCATTCAGATTATGGTGCACTGGATTAGTGAAGCAGTGACAAATCACTACAGAGATGTTCTACTTCAGAGAGAGCTGCCCTACACTTATGCCGCTTTTCCATTACATGGTACCTGCTCGACTCGACTCGACTCTACTCACTTTTTGGTTTTCCATTACGAAATAAAGTACCTGGTAACTGCCAACAGGTACTTTTTTTAGTACATCGAGGTTCCAAGCGAGCTGAAGCGATACCAAAAGGTGACGTGAAAGCGACAGAGGGGGGTGTCCTGAACATACCCGCCATTTTTCAATAGTTTAGTAAGCTGTATTTTTTTTTTACTGCCTCCAGTTTCATTTGAAACAAAATTTGTCTTCTGGCTGTGGCAACAACAACACACCTTCGACATTCTGCGTGTGTATCGTGTTAGGTCACGGCAGTTTACTGCGGCGCCGCTATGATGACCAGCCATGCTGAGGCGGTACTAAAATCTGCAATGGAAAACAGACGCACAGTGCGTCGAGGCGAGTAGAGTCGAGGTGAGTCGAGCAGGTACCATGTAATGGAAAAACGCCATTACATGTTCTTGATGTCAGACTTCTTGATGAGGCCTTGATGTCTGCATACTGTATGCTGTGTTTGTCTTTGGTCTGTCTGACACTTTTTAAAAATCTGTCTCTCTCTCATTCATCAGTCTCAACTGAAGACTGAAAAACTGTAGCACTCAGTTTTGGGTGTTACCAGCTGCAAATATAGGGCTAATTAGTAATGGGTATTTGTGTGTTGGTTGGATGGTCCCAAAGATATAACATAAATTTGTTGTTCTTGGGATCCAGTGGTCTAAAAAGCATAGCATGTAGTTCCGATGCTTGTGGTTGGAGCTTTACTGCGTAACTTATGCGTCCTTCCTCTGTCATGTTTTTCTGCATTTTCTCTGTTTTACCAAAAAGTGTAAAGCTGGGGCGCATAGGTAGCTCACCTGGTAGAGCGTGCGCCCATATACAGAGGTTTACTCCTCGATGCAGTGGCTGTGGGTTCGACTCCAACCTGCAGCCCTTTGCTGCATGTCATTCCCCCTCTCTCTCACCCCTTTTATGTTTTCAGCTCTGTCCTATAAATAAAGGCTTAAAATGCCCAAAAATGAATCTTTAAAAAAAAGTGTAAAGCTCACTTCCCATTAAATTTGGTATATGTCCCTGCCTTCTCTGCTGTGGGCCTTGGGAGGGTATAGACAGCACAGTGTGGCCAGCTGTTTCTTTGCACTGGCCTGCAATGAGCTTCATAGGACGCAGTAACCCCAGACTCACTTTCCTCCCACAGGGAAAGAAGGCTGATAGAGCCACGGACAATAGAGGGTGCTGTAAGCCTCAGTTTCCAGTTTCACATGTAGATAATGCAGGCAGAATAAAGTTTTTTTAGGCAATTTACTGAAAATGCGTAGCATGGTTACAAGCTGAAACAGACATCTGGCAGAAAGGGCCTGACTGCAACGTAGCAACATTAATGATCTGTTAAACATCTAGGGTCAACAGTTTTCTATTTATAGTAGAGAGCTAAGGACTAAATTAAGAGCAGTGCAGGAACAGTCGGTCAGGTGACTGGAGGTTGTGGGAACCAGGTTGACCAATTGACAGGTGAGGTGGGAGAGAGAGTCCAAGCCTGTACAACCATTACACAAACAAAACATGTTACCATATGATTTAGCCTAGTAAGGCATGATGCAGCCTTTAATATTGATTGGAACACAGTAGGAACTGCATTCATTAATTAAAAGGCACATGGTCGATAAAGGCCAGACACAAAGACAGAGGTGAGCTAAAAAGAAAACAAAGAGACAACTGGCTCACAACTGACATACAGAGCACAGCAAGTCAATGAAAACTTTTAGAAACACACAATCAAGCAGCCTCAAACAGGAGAGGGTACAATACAAACCCAGAGAGGGTGCCACTTGAAATTTGACAAATCATCCAGCGCTAAAGGAGGAAGATATGTACCAAGGCACTGTGTTATTCTTTTCTTCTTCTTCTTCTTCTTCTTCTTCTTCTTCTTTCTTTCTTCTTTCTTTTTTTTAATACCTACATTTGTAGCTGCTTGACAATTTAGACCCAGACAGAGAAAAAGGGGATGATAATGCAAGATGATGCTCATCCATCAATCCATTCATTAGCAATACCCACTTACCTTTTAACTTGGAACTAAAGACACTATGATACTATATTGAGAAATAGTGTTGATAACCTAAAATATTAGATTTCTGCTATGCGAACTATGCAATCCATCATATAGTGAATTATCCATTTAGTTGGTGTTGTCATAAGAAAAAAGCCACATCACTGAGTGCCCCTAGTGCTGGGGTTTTGCAGGTGTTGAGCATGATACCATTAAGCCTGGGTGTGTGATCTTTTTGATCTAGTGAAGATAACGGTTGTAGCTGATAGTAGAAATTGTCAAACAATCTGATTTGAGGCAAATAAAAATTTTTTAAATAAGGGACAAGAGGAACCAGAATTAGATAAACCAGGTGGGAAAGAAACAATGTAAAATACATAAATGTATGCTTAAAGTCGTTGGTGTAGATAAGCTGCAGTGACCAGAAAGATGGCTAAAGCGCTTTCTGTACCATCACTTGTGCCCTGTTGCTGTTGCATCTGGCTGTTTGTTTGAAACTCCACACATTGCAACACTGAGCTTCAAATAGAGGTCCTGTGAGGTTAGAGAAAGCAGTGACATATTTTAATGGTCCCTTGCACGCATATACACACTGCAGACAGACACATACACACACACACACACACACACACACACACACACACACACACACTTTCTAAGAACCTGGGTACACCACTTTAATTCCAGGAACAAGCAGCCACATAGATGAATTATTTATTTTTGCAGTATCTAGTGGAATGTGCACCAGCAGAATGCTACTAAAATAGACACAATGTGAGGATCTTTTAACTCGGGTCAGCTCTGCTCGCTTTGCTTGTACCTGGACATGCTCAGGACATTTCTTTAATTAATATTTTTTTTCATAAACAAGAATGTATAGCTAACACTACACATTACTACACACTTATACTAACACCGCTAATAACCTCACTACATACAAAAAGACAGTAAAACCACAACAAGAATGTCCTTCAAATTAAACGACAGAATATGTTGTAAGTTAAGGGGACCTTCATCGTCACGGTGTAAGCTTGTTGTTAGCTGTGTAGTCCACCCTCTGTTAACATAGTGGTAAGTTAGCTACCTAGCTCACGTTAAAGTTAATGTAGAAACAAAAGCCACGGGCAGTGCTTCGAAGTGCTGGGACAAAGCGATCAACAGCACCCAGCTAGTGCTTTTCTGACAGAACACAGGCCCTTAGGTTGCAAAGATCGTGGCAATGCTTAAAGATAACATTGACTGCCAGTTTAAAAAGGGAACTGAACAGCTGTCTCCCGTGTTAAAGTCCAATGTGTTGTTGAATTAATCCACCCATCCCACATCACCTAATTTACTCTTTTGCTCAGGAGGCATTTGTAACTTGAATGTAAACATATGTCGTTTTGGGGCACTTGCTGAAATGACTGATGCTACCATTCTTCTTGGGAGGACTTTCTTTAAAATTGACAAATACAGCTACATTGGTCAGCTTGCTCTTTTTCTGGACTCTTACCCAGCAGTCCAAGTGAATGCTGCCGATCTTGTGAGTATTTATATTCTTTTATTGTAGATGGATGTGTGCAATGTGCATATAATCTAAATGTAACATTTTGGTGACATTGTGTGGACATTAAAGTTCCAAGACTAATTTTTGTTCACTTTTAAGGATTGACTTTTAAGTCCATTTTTTGGAGGAATTAAACGTAAGCAGCTCAAACTTCCTTGGACCCAAGTACCAATGATTTGAGATGTTCGCAAGTCTTTTGCAAACAATTTGAATGTTTGGTGACTACAACACAGTTGTGAAAAATCTATTCATGTGTTTGTGTGTGCTACAGAGCAGTCTGCACTACCACCAGTTTAACAGGAAGCTATCATCATTCACCTTATCAGAAAAGGAAACTCTTAATTGCCCATCCCTCCCTGTACCCCAGCTTCTCTGTTCCTGTCCTCCTAAACCTTATTTACTCTCAACATCCTGTCTAAACAAGGAGAAACAATGGCTACTGAGAATAGAAGCTGTGCTGACATTGTGAATGTGTCAGTAGAGTTATGGGGCAGGTGGTTGGAGAGATGCTGCATGAGAAGTGGAGCAGCTGGGCATGCCACACTATAATGTGATCACAATGTATCAGGACGCATTGTTCACTCTGATTGGTGATGGATTGTGTATATGATAATGGTAAGTGACATGGATCAGTCATTAGCTTTTTTCAAAATTACACTGATTCCCCCAAGGCGTTTGCTACAGAACATCCATCTTAACAAGTAATTCAGTGTCATATTCAGTGTTCAGTCTTGTGTTAATAGGGAAACAATTTTACACGTCTTAAACTGGAATTATGCTTCGATTGACATAAACAATTAGACATAAACATGCTTGCAAACTTAAGAAGGCTGTTATCCAAAGGTTGCAAAGGCTCGGCATAGTACTACAAAAGTAATTTTCTAGCAGAGCATAGGAAAATAAATTACTCTTCAAGGCATTTTATATCCTTACCCATCTACATAATTTTCCGAACCATTCATTCTTTCATGTTTGTTTCACAAATGTTACACTGTCACCGGGGTGTAATTGATTTCCTGATTTCTTTTTTTTCTCTACATTGTAGTTTGCTAAAGTGACACTGCTTCTTACACACATATTATATTATACCCCCAATCCGTGCAAGAAACACACACGAATGTCGTTAATTGCAGTGGTCATTTTTCAAAGAACTACTTTTAGCGCTATTTTTGTTATATATTTCATTCCTATCTCTGCTGATCGAAAATTATCTTTGCCTTAGTGTTCATGTCTCACTGTATTGTTTTACTAAACAAACATAAAACATGGTGCCCTGGGGTCCACAATTATTCTAGGTGAAGTGTGTAATGCACAAGCATTCGCACACAGTTGCTTTGTATTCACACACACGTGTACATACACAGTTTATGTTAGCTATTGTAGGCACAGAGGTCATGGACATGCTCTCATGGTAAAATATCATTGGCTAAATGCCTGTAAAGATCATGTGAGTTAAGTCTGGTTGTGTGTATGTGTGTTTGAAAGGGTGCTGTAAAACCATCTGCAGCTGTTGTGACATAAGCCTCACTACTGTACATATTTGTATCCATGTTTTTCTCTTTCACTTTGCAGTCGACTTTCTGCAGTTTACCTGACTTTAATGTCATGAATATGCTCAGTAGTTTCTATTATCAGGGTAAGGACAAATGTAACTCACTTCCAGTGTGTTACTCCTTTTCCTTTTGAACTAGTTAATGTTTTGCCTTTTCTAAAGAGACAACATGCATGTGTGGCATGTGTAGAGTGCATGGCGTGTGCGTGGCAAGGCCATACTTGGCGTTTCATTCAGTCCTATATGATCCACAGTCACACTTTTAATGAAAGAGGGCTGCACGACTAGGCCTTAAATATCAGAATTATTTGTCATGTATGCTGCACAGCACTTTGGATCAAATGTATTGTAATGTAATGTAATGTACAAAAGTGGCTTTCACGTCGATTTTAACGATGTTAATAGACATATGATATGAATAAAACCTGCTCTAGATAATTACATCCTATAATCACAATTATAATAATAACACATCAAGTGCATTTACATGCACAGCAGTAACTGGAGTATGGTCTTACCCCGGTTAAGTGAATAACTGGGTTATGACAGTTCTCCCCATATACAAGAGCGGGGAAGAATGCATAGAGTGTCGGGAGTAACTCTCTTCGGTGCAGCTGGTGGCGCTCTGCTAATGTACAACTAGTGGCATAGGCAGAAATTGTATTTTGGTTGAGCCAGTACAAAAGTGAGTAGGCCAAAAAAAGACTTTAGAAATAGAAAAAAGGACAAACATAGACAAACTGAAAAAAAGCAACAATTTTACTTTGCAACATACTGCATTACAAAGGCAATAATAGCAAAACACTGTCTATACATCATTCTTAACAAAGTCTATAAAGGCTGTACACAACATCATAGACAAAACCTGTCTATCATATCCTATTCAAAAATATATTTGCACTGGCAGAACCAACAGCATCGGTTCTACAGTGCACAGCACTGTTTATAATGAACCATTTTAACATACTGCATGACAGCATACATCAGACAGAAATCGCACATGTAACATATCTCTAGTCCGCCACGAGCAGCAAAAGCGCTACCAGCTGTTTACACAAATTAGCAGTAAAAGAAAATCAAAGAATGAAAACTTCCAGCCGAGCATTGTTATAATTTAGAAAGCTATAAAAGAGTAGCCCACACAGCACCAAATCTTAGACAGTGTGCAGTGACAAGGGTCAAAGAAAACAAAATTGTGGCACTCACAGATAAGTTATCTTTTTATTTAATGTTTGCAATAAATTAACACATTTCAGTGAGAAGCCGTCATCAGTTAGAAGCTGTCATCAGCATTTATTACTTACTTATCTGTGAGTCATCATGACTCATGAGTCCTCGATGACTCATGAGTTCTCGCGTGAGTCAGTCAGTCGTGCGAATCAGCCGGCTACGTTATCAGGAGTGGATCTGTAGCAGACGAGCGAGAGAAGTCTCTCCTTGAGCTCAGGGTAAAGCAAATCCACAACAAAAGCCATTCTTTCACTTCTGAAATAACATACAATGTTCTGCACGTAGCCTAGCTAGGCCTACTGTAGGTTTGGTGTAAAAATGTAGTATGTTAAAATGCAATTAGGTCGAGCAGACAGTCCAAAACATTGCAACTACGTTAGTGGTTAGAGACAATGGGCTAGGACTGAATTTCAAGTGACTCAAGTGACTCGCACAACCCGGATCAGTTTAGTGAGTGACTCAGAATAACCTGAATCCTTAAAAGGAATCGAGTTTGCGAGTCCTAATTTGGACAATGCTGTTTTGTTCATATAGCAACGATTTGTATTGCCACTCACAGCGCTGACGGAATTTTTTCTGGGTCAAAAACTACTGCCGCAGAGTGGTGAGGGGCAGACATAACCTATGGAGCATGGGGTTAAGGTATTTTAATAAAAAAAATTTTTAAACTGCATGAAAACACACTGATTGTTAGTTATCTGATTAATTGCACAACTTTTTATGGCCATTTATCTTAAATTGGGTAGATTAAGTAAAGTGTAAGTACAAAATAACATACAATTTTAGATGATTTATTTGATTTTTTTAAAAGTATTTAAAATAATAGAAATAGACAAAGAAAGTGTGATCATGTTGAGCTTTTCCCCTTTTCTGAAACTGCTCTGATTTATTAACCTGCCAAACAAACTGAAACTATGAGGAACTTCATAGTTCCTATGAGGGTGTGAAATGTATTAATCTACCAAACCAACTGTAAAACTATGAGGAACCTCATAGTTCCTATGGATGTCAAGAGTCAGATCCCAAATCATAAGGAAGAAACCAAACACAAAGCTTCATGTGTTTTATGTATCAATAACAGATTTTTATATTTAGAGTTCAGGGATACACACAATGATTTTTAGTGATTAATACCGAATGTAAACACAACTTTTGATTGTTTACAAGACAACTCCACAGGACACCTTTTAAAGTGGTATTCTTAATTGAATCTTCTCCTGACTTACCCTTTGGTGGACTTCCCCTTGTGATTTTTTTTGTTTTTTTAGATAATAATTTTAGGTATGCGGAAGGTTGCGGGTAACACAGCCAACCTTGATAAGTCTTATCTTTATTGAAAACTAACTGCAGAGACCAAGAGAGCTTTGACAGCAAACTTAATCCTTTTCTGATTCTGATTCTGATTTGTACATACAAACCGAACGATATGTACTTCAAAATTATACTTATTCTCTCAGGAGCAGTTTTCATCCACGCACAAAGTAAGTATGGCTATTACCTTAACTGTTGTTTTGTTTTTTTGCATTTTAAAAAAAGAATTGGAACCAAATTACATATTTACAACTTTTTTTGTAAATCTTTTTTATGAATGTTTTTATGAACAGTTGTTGCTGAACTGATGTATGGATTGTTAAATTTTCCTAGGAAGTCATGAGTTATGTCAAAGCTTTGGGTGCTTTGACTCAAGTGATACTCAACTCACTGTGACACACGATGGTGAGGAAATCTACTATGCTGACTTTAAAAAAGGGCTTGTTGTTTGGAATAGTAAAATCCCTACAACAGTCCATGTTCCCCATGCTTACAAAATTGCATTGCATTACCGAATGGTGTGCAGAGGTGAATTGGCGAGATATAAACCAGACAAGTCTGCTACAACAAAGACTAAAGGTAAGTGATATTTAACATGTTGATATGTTACGTTCACCGTCAACCTTTGGTGAAGATACTGTATCCATTTAGCAATGTTTTATTTAGTTTCTTTAACAAAAGTAAAGACTATTGAAAGTGCACTGTATTGTGTCAGAGCCACCAGAAATCATCATATACCCCAGAGATGAAGTGATAGAAGATGAAGAGAATACCCTCATCTGCTTCATCAATCATTTCTTCCCTCCCTCCATCAACATAAAGTGGACCAAGAATGATATAGAGCTAACAGTGGAAGATCCTTTCGACAAATGCATAAACAATCCTGATGGAACATTTCATGTTTTCTCCTACCTAAACTTTGTCCCTACGGAAGGAGACATCTACGGCTGCACTGTGGAACATGCGTCGCTGGAGAAGCCTCAGACCAAGTTTTGGGGTGAGGACAAAAACGCTTAATATAGTAGAGAATAATATTATCCTACAATATAGTAAAGTAATATAGTATATTATAATACTAGACTCTGATGTAGGAATCACTCAATACTGAAGTCACTTTAAGATTTGGGTTCTTAACTTCTGAATATTTTTCTCTTGTCCTCCCCAGAGGCTGACATAAATCAAACTAATATTAGTCCAGCTGTCTTCTGTGGACTTGGCCTGTTCCTTGGACTTCTTGGAGTTGCTGCAGGAACATTCTTTTTTGTGAAAGGAAAATGTATATCTTAGATGTTAAGACGTATACCATACACGCTGTGATCACTTCGTCCCTGGTTGGTTTCCGGCCAGCGACATTTGTTTCATGTCATCCCCACTTTCTCTCTTCTCTATTTTCCTGACACCTCTCATCTACTATTGAGTAAAGGCAAAATGCCCAAATACCTTAACAAAGGAAACATCTGTAATTCACTGAATGATCTTTCTTTATCACTGTGTTATTTTCTATTATGTTTTTCAGTGTGTCAAAATACATAACAGCTTTGTTTTTTTAATTTGTTATCACTTTTTTTTTCTACCATTAATAACTCATAATAGATGCATCTGATTATCACTGTGTCATTGAGCTATTGTAAATATCTGTATACGACATGTATTTGCCTTAAATAAACACCATATAATGAAGAAGGCTTTGGGTCATATCAGTAGCGTTTTTTGGCACGGGCGAAGCGGACAGTCACTTGGGGCGTCATTTTTTCATAACACATGGGGGGCGGCACGAGCAGTTAAAAAAAAATATCCTCTGCGCATCAAAGCAGTTTCTATTATCTATCATTTCACTGTGTGACGAAGGTGCCTGTTGAGAACTGAAAGTAGGCTAGTAGAAGTTCAATGAGCAGCATGTTGTTAGGAAGTGATTAGCTAGTAGTACACAGGTCATACTGTACATGCTACAGGTAGCTACAGCATGTAAATATGTAAGTCAATGTGCATTTATTTACTACAAATTGTTTTAAGACTGACTTGAAAAATTAAAAGTCAATTATTTTCCCAGGCCGCCAACACACATCCTATACGCATGTTAAAGATTGATGTTTTCAGTAGAAATAAATGGGCTTAGAAATTTGGGAAAGTATTGAGAGACAGCTTTGGTCTTTTAATGTCTCGCCCAGGGTGTAATTCAATGTACAACCGCCACTGGGTCATATCCTGGAGTCAACAGTATATGCAGTATTAACTTATCTTGGTCAAATCATTCACAAACAATTACTTTAATTTGATGTAGGTCTACAACACTTTGCTTGATAATATATAATATACAGTATGTAAGGTCACCCAAATGAAACCTTCTATAGAAACATAATCCACCACAGTGTTGCAGTAATTTAAGGCTGCTAAAGGTTTTTGGCATATCAGACTGCTATGAACAACAAGCAAGCATGAATGTTAGACAAGATCTAGACAAGATAAATTAAGACATTTTGGTCTGTTATCTTAGGCACATCTACTTTTGGATGGCATGTCATTTCCTCTTGCTAAAGGGGCAGTTATTCCTGTTTGGTCCAATTCCTTTAAAGAACCTTCACCAACAGTTTTGGTCAGCTGCCACATTTGTTAAACCATTACCACGAACTTTAAGGTTGTTTTGACACAATTGCTTTGCCACCTTAGATCACTTTCCAAAGTCAAGCCCTTTCCTTCATTTCCCTATGATCTTGAGAAAATGTTTCTACTTCTTTGATGATTGTGGATTTTCTTGTGGTGTGTTGTTTAGTGCAGTTGAAAGATCATTCAAACAAAGACCTACTATACTAAACATTTGGAATAGCTCTTTGATAAATCACAAATCAAACATAGAATAACAATTAATAATAGTAATCAGGAATACTAATAATCAGTAAGAATCACTATCATTATTGTATTCGACAGAGGGAGTTTCACTTGAGCAAAAAAAAGGGCGGGTGCATTCGGGAGTGTGAACATATAAATTCTGCACATCAGAACAGTTTTGTTCCTGTAGTTTCCTACTCGCTGTAAAAACATGGACATTCATATTTATCTTTTTTTCATGGTTTTCTCTTTTTTCAGTCCAGGTGAGTTACATTACTCTACTGCTTGTAGCCTATCAGTAAAATGTCAAGTTTAAGTGATAAAATAGTGATCAATTCGACATTAATGCATTTCTCTCCTTTTATTACAGTTTCCACAGATGAAGATTATGCACAAAACACAGCATGTTGTACTTTCAAGGGTCCAGGTTTTAAAGATACAGAATATATCCTAACAGGCCGTTCTAACAAGAAATTAATACAACAGTACAACAGCACAAGAGGCAACTGGATAGGATTCACAGCCGCGTCAATTGAATTCCTAAAAAATTGGAATGCAGACCCTTTTGACGCAATTGAGAGAGCATTTGAAAAGAACATATTGTGTACTAACAACATACAATATATCCAACAATTCGGTAAGGGCATTAATCAAATGTACAAAATAAATTTTTGAGGTGCTGTGGAGTGGACATGCACATACACTATTTTCAAGCAGGGCATTTTGACATGTTAAAGCAGGAGAAAGCACAAGAGGAATGAATTACATTAATGATGGCTTTGATACTGTGCATGCTCACCCACTGACTTACTCAATGGAATCGAGCCAATGTTAAATGTTATTTACACCTGTGTTTTGCTGGTCCACAAGTCAAAATGTCATAAAAGGGTCTATTACATGTGAGGATTTGAGTATTCACAATACAATACATTACAATACTAACTGAATATTTTGCTCATGGACCCTATTGTTCATGTTCACAGTAAAACTGAATCAGAAATATACAATAATTTACAACATACTCATCTGTGATACATGACCCTATTTATGTCCAACAAAAAAAGATTCTATGCAGAAACAGGAAAGGTTTACTGATGAGTTTTTTGATAGTAGAAAATGTAGCATGCTGGGCATCTGGCTAGCTCACCTGGTAGAGCGATATGCAGAGGCTCAGTCCTCGGCGCAGGGGCTCGAGTCTGACCTGCGGCCATTTGCTGCATGTCTACCCCCTCTCTCTCCCCCCTTTCCTGTCTACAGCTGCCCTGTCTATTAAAGGCTAAAATGCCCCAAAAATTATAAAAATATATATATTTAAAACATTGATTTTTTTTTTTTCCAGATCATTTTAGCTCTGTACCCACCATCAAGCTGAATTCAGTGAAACACCCGTCAATGCTTGTGTGCAGCGCCTATAACTTTTATCCAAAACAAATCAGACTGACATGGTTGCGCAACGGACAGGAAGTGACCTCATCGGTCAGTTTTTCTGAAGTGATGCCTGATGGGAACTGGTCCTATCAGATTCATTCCTACCTAGAGCCCATCCCGACTGCAGGAGAAAAAATTACCTGCATGGTGGAACACTTCACCCTCTCTGAACCAGTGCTTCAGGTCTGGGGTCAGTATGCCACTTTGATGCAAACTGCTAACTGCAGGCTAATAAAATGTAAACTGTATAAATGAAAGTGTCTATTTTTCTAACTATTTTAGACCCCTCCCTTCCTGCGCCAGAACAGCTTAAAATTGCCGTGGGACTGTTTGGTCTGATACTTGGTTTTGTTATGTTGAGCTCTGGATTCATCTACTACAAGAAAAAGTCTAAAGCACACATCACTCTCTGTCAAGGTGAAGACATTAAATACAAGATTTGATATAATATTATTAGTTGTTACTTAATTATATATTTACAACAGTAATGCATAATTGTTCTTATGCTTTTTCATTTAGCATTTTTAACAAGAAGAGTTTTGGTTCCACTGGAAGACGTGCCTGAAGTTGGAGCAACTTAGCAGTCAGAGCAAACAGTACTATTGTTGACACATTTAATCCAAGATGGTCTAAATATGAAACTTATTGTGTGTCTCAAGTCATAGTCATTATTGGGTGATGGCTAGGGTGGTGTGTGGTGCTTTTCAGCTTGTGGATGTAAGCCACTGACTACTAAACTGCAGTTAACATTGTATGTTAGCGGCAGGAAGTACTTTACTGTAATTGTTGTCATATAGTATCTGTAAAGCCTTTGGGGTTGGGTGGTGTAAATTCTGCTTGCAGCCAGTGAAAGCAGCTAGAATTAGCAATGCTTGGAGATGCTTAAATCGACTAATTTGTTACGTGAATGATTGGGTTGTTGCAGTGGTGTAGTCTAATCTATTTTAGCGGGTATACTGTACTATATAAATATATGGATCAGAATGGGCATATCAAAGTGGGGCATTTGGGTGTCCTCCCCCAGGGAAACTTTGAGCGTCAAAGACTTCATTTCCTGTATTCTGATACACTTTAATGCTCCAATTTAGCCTATCAAAAGAAAACACAGATGACAATTAAAAATATATCAAAAATATAATGGAAAATATGTTGTTACATGTCATTGTGCATTTTTAAGTGGGTATATGGAAATCCTAGAGCTTTCTTAGTGGGTATACTGCGTATACCTGCGTATGACGTAGACTACACCACTGGGTTGTTGATACTTCTGATGGGTTGGCTTTAATGACTTGTGCCTGAGCATATGCTATGAGCTCCATGTCAGATTAGTTTTGGTAGGTGTTGTTAGATTTGGCCAATGGCCTCTGTTATAGACAGTCAACGTGGGGTAAAAACTAATTATACATCACACTGACATTTGCAAGAAGGCAAATTACTTTAATTCCAGCCCTATATGTAATGTAATTGTTTAGTCAATATTTCAGTTTTTCAGCTGTTTAACAAACACAAATTTTCCCATAAGCCAGACACTGTTGCAGGTTAAATATCAGTAGTTTAGGTTGAATATGAGAATGGACAAGGAGGGCCAGTATATTCCATCTTTAGACAGTAAAGCTTCCAGCAAAAAAGGTTGGAAAGATGACAGTACTGTAGAAGCTGGGAGGGGATATCAAGGATAAGGGTGAAAAAGTTACGGTGATGTATAATTGAAAGGTTTGTGCTGTAGTTGGATAGTAAACTTAATGTAACAGAAATTGTAAAAGAAACCCTTTTTAACTGTATGAACACTAAAAAAATAAATAATTTGGTGAAATCTGTTTGTGTAAGTCGAATTGGTGTTGAATGACAAGGATTTTTCAAGTTGGTTGAGTGGTCAATTGGTCTACCTCTTTGGTGGTCAATGAAATATCTCCACAACTATTGGGTGGTTGTGGTGCCCAGACGATGAATCACTCCCAAACAGCACTTTTGGACTGAGATGACAAAACTTATACCGATAATTCCCATTCTGATTCTTCCACACCTCAGCTCATCCCTCAACCTGTTTTTCCCAAGAACAGAAAAACCTTGTATTTGCAAATATGTAAGGTCCGCAACCATCTTCTGTTTCTCCCACAGCACTGCCCTACTCCACAAACATTGCTCTTTGACCAGTCCTAAGCCTCCCTGCCCTTATTGCACCTGTCACTGCTGGCATTATGTCATGCCAAAACTAAGTTTTTTAACGAGCTTCCCTTTTTGCAGTTGCTTCCTCTTCTATGCTGATCATCTGCCTTGCCCTTAACCATCAACAGTGGGGATCCACAGTGGGGGGATCCACAGTGGGGGATCCACAGTGGGAGATCCACAGCTTCCCCAAGTTACAGTATGCTCCACCAAGGCAGAGGAAATATGAGTTAGTACAAAGTAGATGGAGAGGCTGATATTGTATGCAAGACCAGACCAAGATAGCACTTGTGGTCAATGGTTTTCTTTCTCCCTTGTTGTTTGTGCTCTTTTCTCTATAAATCTCAACAGGGCTGTAAAAAACATACGCTGTGCTCTCTCTATGCATAATAAATGAGGTGGTTTTCCCCAAGCAACCTGAAATTCAAGTTCTACCAAAACAGAGAGGACAAAAGGCTTATGTAACAGGAGAGTTGTTTATCAACCAACTGAACAATGCCGAGCGGGAAAAATCACCTGCTTCTTGTTAAAGGCTCAAGAAGAAATTGGTAAAAATATTGTATACTGCTGGTAGAGTAAATGATTCTTAAGTTGTAGTCGGCTGCACATCAGTACAGCTCCACAGTCTACAGTTGAAACATTTTATGTATGTTATGTTGGTGACACGGATGACATCAATAAAAAATCTGCAATGCTGTTAATGTATGTCATACCTCAGCATCCACCTGTGGGCTTTGCTTCTCCTTTGTTTTCCAGGGGTTGATTGATCTCTCCCTGCTCCTGCTTTTTATTGACTTCAGCCTCTTTTACACAGAGTTTCCACAATACTGCTGTAAAGAAGATCCTCCATTACGCTGGCTTTGCTTTTTTACACGGAACCTACAATGGCGGCATAATGCTGCCCCAGTGTGTGGTTTTAGATAGCATACCGATATTCCAGAAGCAAAAGAGGAGTGACGTGTAACTTAACAGCGTTGGCGTCTGGTGTGTGTGTGCATGTAGTCCTGCCTTGCTAGCTCTCCCTTTTACACAGACATCGATATGGCTTTGTTAGTACCTCTGCTCTGCTGCTGGCTTAATGGCAGAACAACTTTTTCCGCACCTTCCCTGTTCGTGCCTTTTATACAGAACCGCGTTGCGGAATATCGGCGCAACATTCCCGCCTTGAACAGGCTGTGTCAAAGGGGCTTTTGAATTAATTGAATTATGAACCCTGGGGTGACAGCGCCCCCTCTCTGTGAAACTCACTCCCTACCAAATCAAAAATGCTGTGAATGCCCACACTGTTAGCATTCAAAAAGTCCCTCAAAACCAACCTCTTTAAACTGACCTTCCCAAGCTGACCCCCCTCTTACAATCTTTTTTATTGTCGTTATTAAATGTTTACGTTTTAATTTGTATCCTATATAGTCCCTGTAAAGGGCTTTGAGGACTTCAAAAATATAAATTTGGCAACATTCATTAATTTGAGTTGTGACTCACGGCACGCCTCTTGATCTCTGCTTGTGTCTCTGACTCTTCTCTCTTACTAGTTCACTTTGTGTAACCTCGGCGTCTTCAGAGTTTTTGGGATGTGGGAATGTTATCCTTTTCTCAATAAATCAATCCCATCTTTCAGTCCTTCTCATCAGTAACACTCTCTGCACTTTAGGATCACAGTATATTAAGTGAACCTGCATCATAGGGTGTCAGCAATTAAAGACCAGACAAACACCAGATGCCAGGAAAAGGCACTTGCTTTTTCTGCTCTTTGTTGAGCTCTTTTTTTTTTTTTACATTTATTTATCCAGGTAAGTCGATTGAGAACAATTTCTCATTTGCAACGACGACCTGTCACATTCAAACAGTTACACATTCATACCTGGAAGCTACCCAGTACAACCACAGTCTGATCTGCTGGCCACTGAGCAGCTCCTCTGGAGCGGTTGGGGTAAAGGGCCTTGCTCAAGGGCACCTCAGTGGTGGTAATGAGGGAGGGACAACATGCACTTTTAATAAAGTCTTGAGCCAAACTAGTGAGCTAAATGCTATCACCAGTACAATAACATGCTTACAATGACAATTCTAACATGCTGATGGTAAGCAGGTATAATGTTTACCATGTTTACCGTTTAGCGTGTTAGCATTCTAACAGCGCTAAACACAGTTTTGTACAGCTGAGGCTCATGGGAATGTCATTATTTTGTCATAAACATAAGTGCTGGACAAAATTTTACCTTATGATGGTGCTATATAAAAATTAAATGACCAAAGTCATTACAATTGATCCATATGGGGACATGAGTCTCTGTACCAAATGTCATGGCAGTCTATCAAATAGTTGTTAGATTTTTCACTCAAAAGCACAAATGTCTGTGTCTAATAATATGTCATTGTCTTTATATGCACGCACAAAAAGGAAGTGAGAAAAACTAGAAAGATGGAAAGAGTTAGTAATTCAAAGCAAAGGAATGTTGGCAGAGAAAAGGAGAAAGTGACATCCATCATATAAATGGGAAGAGGAACAGGAGTAGTGGGGAGGGCAAGAGAGAGACAGCTGCCCTCAATCAAGTCCTGTTATGTAACAGTCTGTCAGTTTCCTGAGCATCTTTCTTTTGCAGCACTGCCCTCTTATTGCGCTCTTATTCCTGCTCACCATCTTTACCTCTGTTTGACACTCAACCTTAATCCAATCGTCTCCCCGCCCTTTTTTCCTCCTGCTACTTGTATGCATATGAACATTTCAGTAGGCCACCCATTGTGCTGCCAGGCAGGGAGTAAAGCTGATGCATAAGGGAGTGATCCGTAGTGAGTTATCTTGATGTTATGTAATGTTTGGTTCAGTGACCTCAGACACTGCAGAGATGCAGGATGAGAACACGGGTGGGGAGGAAGACAGCGAGAAAGGGGTAGAGAGGGAAGCACGACAGGAAAGTGCTCCCTCCCACCTGCAACGATCAGTATTAATAAATTACGCCCCTCCACATGCCTTTGATGTAGTTTACAGTGTGTAATGCAGTGTTTTGCTCCTTGCAAGTGGCTTTACTGTAAGAAGACCTCTCTGTGAGTTTCAGGGCTGGTGTTATTTCCACTTCAATTCATTTATGTAGTTGAACCCTACATTTTATTTGTTGCCACTAGTAAAGTGCAAGTGAATGACACCCAGTGATGCTCATTTAAGCAAAACTAATGCGATTAAATTCACCTCCATTGTAGTGAGGTGTAGGCAGAAATCCTATAACCTGGTTACGTAAAACAAACATAGTTGTGTGATGGTAAATTTTACTCCCTCCCTTCAGTTGTCCCCTAAAGAAGCACAACAAATGATTAACATTCACTGGTCTACCTCGGTATATCTTGTGTAAGAGCTATACCATTTTTGTTTCTAATGTTACAAAATACAAAATCCTGCAACCTTTGAGTGTACAGGGTCTAGACAATACCCATCTGTTTAGGTTAACTAAAGGGAGCAAGCAAACACAAGGCGTACTCTGGTAGAATCTGAACCTCCTGTTCCTCCTGAAGAAAAGGAACTGGCAATCCGTTATCTTGCTCTCAGACCTGTCACGCTTCATTGCTCTTGGCTGCTGCACTGACAGTTCTTGAGTAAAGCCATGTAATTAGGAAAGGCAATGTGTGGCACAGCATAGTGTTGAGCTACCACCAATACATGGCTTCCCCGAGCCAGCTGCCATCCTTGGCATCCTCTTACACTGCGTATGTGACCAACACTGTTATGGCATGTGAATTTATCAAACCTATTATGGGGAGTTAACGCTCACCTTCATATTCTGCTGAATCAGCGTGATTGGAAAAAATGCACTCACTCTAAACAGCATGTCCCCATTTCTGCTGAAACAGCAACATGCCATGTGGGTGGGTGGGTGTGTGTGTGTGTGTGTGTGTGTGTGTGTTGTACTTTAGTCCTTGTGGAAAGAAGTTACAGTTTTAGAGCTTGAGACTGAAGGATTTTTTGCATAGTGAGGTTACCCCATCTTAGTTAAGGTTAGAATTAGGTTGGGTGAAAATTACTCAGCTTAGACGTGTAGTCGTGAGGGTGAGAGATAGGGGTTAGGAAATTGATTTCTGTGTGTGTGTGTGTGTGTGTGTGTGTGTGTGTGTGTGTGTGTGTGTGTGTGTGTGTGTGTGTGTGTGTGTGTATTTATGTTGTCTGACTTAATCAATGTCATGTCTGCTGTCATTGATGCTGCTCTGTTCTGTACTCTAGTGGGATTCTGCCATGGCTGCTCTCCCTGCCTCATGCTTTCCACATATGCACGTGGAAGTGCGGGGAGGGCCCAGAACAGAGCCATACCACCAAATACAAATTGTAGATGAATTAATCTATTTATTGACAAAGTGGTCCTGACTGAACTTCAACCAAATACTTTCTTAGCTCTGTGGATTCATCCTGTTTACACATTTCTTCATGGCATAGGAGTCCCACACCCCTGACATAGCTCTGCCCTGGAGCACAATGCCGTCATTGTATTAGATTGTGCACCTCTGTGCCATCCACCAGGCCTCTGGTGTTACTTTTAATGAGTTCTATATAATATTTAGTATGATATTTAGCAGTTCTCTGTTTACCATGATGGTTGGTTTCATCAAGTCTGTGAGATGAAGATGTCTCTCACACTGCCTGAATGCACAATGTAGTGTTGCAGTACTGCATTTTACCACATGACCTGGATGGTGTGTTGTGTGCTTCATCTGCTGGAAGATTTTGAGTCTGTTTGTTGCAGTGGAATATTACACATGGGCTGTAAACATGCAGGTCCATGTGTAATATGTCAGCTGATGTCCACATCCAGTGTGAGTTTAGATTATGGTGATTATGGTTAGATTACGGCCCGCAATGTACTGCGGTGTTCTTCCTAATTTGTAGTGTAATGTTTTTTCCTATGGTGTAAGAGCCCAGTACGCACCGATACATACATTTAAGATGCCTAACAAGATCCTGAACAAGATGTGAGTGTACATAACTTTGTTTTAAGCTTACATGGGGATTTTATTTTAGGATTCATTTGTAGCTGCAGTGTTATTCACTCCACTTATTTAATGTATTTGTGGTCCAAGTTTAGAAATATGTTTGTCAGTATATGGTTTGATAAATTAGGATCAACCTTTGCCAACGTAAACAAATATGTCCGTTAACATTTTGGAAATTTAGATTTGGCCACTGTCTGTGAGCATCTGCTGTGAGAGGCAGGCTGTTCATATGTATCTCTGTGTTCCCTCTGATGTCAGAATAATTCATCCACCATATGGGCAGATGAGATAAAACAATATGGATGGATTTCAAAAAGATATATCTTTGTGAAATACACTGCTAAGGAACACTAAGAATGCTTCACATATAAATGATCGGGCCAATAATAGTGGACGACTTTATTGATCCCCTTTATGTGAGTACTGTGTTTGATTAAGGATGATCTGCCAATGCAGATAGACACAAATACAAATCTCTTTCTCACCCTCTTTGTCATTCACACACACACACACACACACACACACACACACACACACACACACACACACACACACACACACACACACACAC